>NC_081263.1:312500-522500 GCF_030490865.1 Poecile atricapillus
GTTATTTTATGGGATAAATGGGTAGTTTACTTTATAGAGGCTGGGATTTAAAAATCCAATTTATTCTTTCAACTATAAATAAACTGGAGGAGAAAAGCCTTCTAATGTTACCATCTTAAACCTTTAGCAGTGTATGTTTGTTCAAGGCAACAAAATCTTTGCATAGGAAGGGTCTAAACCAGACTTGGGTACTCCTGATGATGTTACCTTGGCCTCAAAACATTCCCCTAGCAAAATAGCATTCTGTGATTAGAAAATATAGCTTTAATTCTTTCAGCTCACTAAGTACTTCTAAATGTTATGTAGGTGTTTGTCCAAATACAATAAAGGAAGTAACAAAAATCTTCAGAAAACAGAGATGTTTACAATCATCAATCTTGACAAAATATGTCAAGCTTTTCATACAGAAACTAGATGTGAAACTAGATACACTAGTTCTGACGTGATAACTTAGGTTTATTCCATACCATCTCTCCATTTGAGTCATCAGAATTACAGAAACAGTTTACAGTCAGTACCACAGTGAAGAAGCATGTCCAGAGCACATTACTATTACTCTTATTACTACTACCACCATTACAATTATTATTATTATTATTATTATTATTATTGCTGTCTGGTTTTGGTAATGATGTGATGTCTAAAGCCCTAATCATGGTGGCTGGTTGCTTTGGGATGCGTAAACCCAGCAATTAAGATGGTCTCAGACCAAAACTGTTTACAGCTCCCTTGGAGGAGGAAAGGAAGCAGAGGCACACAGGCAAGAACAGCAACTAAACCACTCTTCAATTTTCCACTGATACATTGAAAAAGGAAAGTTTTAGGATTATGAAGTCCTTCTCAGCGAAGAGAGTATCTTAAACTTTTCTTACCTGTGCAATTAGCCAGTCCACTAGTTTACTTGCAGGAATTACAGATTTGTACGTCTTTAGGTGGTAGTCACGATCTCTAATTAAGAAAGAGAATTCAGGGAATTCAGGACAGAAATACATATATTTCTTTTACACTCTAAATCTACATATACTACTGTGACCTACTACTAATAAGAAGCCATCTTTTCTCTCTGGAAAGTTTTAAACTTTTCTAGCAACTTGAATTAGGAAAATACTTCAGATCAACACAAAACAGTATAATTTAAAATTTCTCTAGATGTTGTTTTGAGCCATCTTCAAGGAGCTCACATTCCCGCTAGAGGCAACCAGAAGATTCATTTCACAGATGTCCTATGCTGCTGCTGTAACTCAGGTTAGAATACTGCCACAAGCAGTTCCACTAAAAATCACGCTCTTCTGGCTGGAAACCATCCAAAATCCATTCATGTCCAGCTTACATCTTTTGGCTCAGTACCAGTCCCATCTATAAGCTCCAATAATTCTTCTCTAGTGTTTACCTATTAATGTACTTACAGACAGGGACTCTACACATTGTGTAGACTCTACACTCTGTGCCTCCTTTTTGTGAGGCTCATGGAATTAGGCAGCTTTTAGTCTATGTTGTCAAGAGATATTTTCCACACTAGTTCAGATTTTACATCCTTTAGAAAAATATCACATAGCAGCCAGACACAAATAGAATACACAGTATCCTCTTATGGAACTAGATAATTTCAGCCACTGTAAATAGGAAGGGATGTGTTTAGTTCTTGTAACACAACTGGCACCTGCTCACACACCTCTCTGCTTGCAGAGAGCAGCACTGTTCCTGCAAGAACGAAAAGGAACCTTATAGTAACTTGACGCTTTTTGCAGTTTACTTCCATTTCTCTTCTCAAAGCCATGGAGATAGTTGATGGTTTTAGTCTTTTGTGAAATATTTCTAAAGAATTTTGATATAAATATGAGAGGACTATGTGGCTCAGGACATTGGGCTCTAACACCTTTCACCTTCAAGGTCACTGGATTTAATCCAGTTTGGAAGAGCATAAAAGCCATTTTAAGGCTGTTTACTGGCCCATGTGAGGTAAGTTTCATGGTGTTGATCCAGTTCCTAGTTCCACATCACAAAAGCCATTACCACAATTAATTTGCATTAATTTGCTCCTTCTCATTGAGAGTCCCAGTAGAGAGGCCAAATGCTGAATGGGCTATGAAGAATTAATTCCTCTCTCGCACTTGGGGGTGGTCCTTGCATTTGAAGCTTGAGCTCCACTGGCATGACTGCAGAAGGAAGCACAGCCTCTGGGGCTGTTTGACAGTCTGGATGGATCCATGAGGCAGTTCAAGGCAAAACTTTATTTTTCAGTTCTGTCAAATCAGCCTCTTTCATTAGCACCACACTGTCTGATACTGCCTTTTTCCCTAAAAATCTAATATCCAAACACCATCTAAAACCCATCCTACACAACCTTGTTCCTTTTACTAATCATCCACAGATACAAATATATTGTGACTGGCTGTTGTAAATAAATGCAGCAGAAATGTCTGTGTGTTTGCAGAATGCAGGGTGTGAGAAATTAGAAAGAGAAGTGGGACTTTCAGAGCTTGGAAAAAAACCAACAAAACATGACAGCGTTTCCAGAAATGTGTCCTCACAAAAAAAGCCTTCCTCATAGTGCTTACACATAGTTTTTAACTTGTCTTCCAGTAATGTGCTAAACCCAGCAAAAATCTGTAGGAATTTTCTGGGCACTTTTTCCCTCTCACACACTTATCTTGGGAAGGTGAGCTTTTGAAATGTCAGCACAATAAAGGAAAACATTAAAATATTGAACACTAATGAGTAGGGGGTTCCAGATGAGAATTCCCAAAACTTTCTTAGAGATGCTGACACTTTTGAATAAGCTGCCATCAATCCCTGGTCCAAGGCCCAGTCTTTCCCTGCTTGCAGGTCAGTGCTGGTCAGGATCAATGTCAGTTTAACTTTCTTTTCTCCCCACTTCAATCTGCTCTGAACAGGAGCAGAACATGAAACATAGAATGTTATCCAGAACCATGAATTTCAAGTGAATAGTCAAATATAGGGGTGGGAACCACTGAAATTTTGGCAGAACCTTGCTACCTCACAGAAACTGGAGGAATAGAATATTCTTCACAGGGCCTAGCCCAGTGATGCACTGACACATTGTCCACCACATACCTAAGTGGGAAAAAGATGTCTCACCTCACAACTTCCCAGAAGTACATCAGAGACACATTCATAATTTTCAAAATGTTTTACATTTTATACTTCAATCCCCAAAGTAGCATGATTTGTTTCCAGTGTTGTATATCATCTTGCTGTCAAAGTACTAGCATGTCAGTTTTCACTTGAGGAAAAATACAAAGGCAAAGACTACTGGAAACTCCAAGGTTTCCAGGGAATAAAACTAAGTAGAATTGTATCGCAGGGTTGTCAACAAAACCATTTTGCATAAGTAATTCCTCCAGATCCCTGTGGCACATGTACCTGCTACTCCAAGCAGCTTTGCCAATTTTCTAGAAGGAAGATTGTAACTGAAAAGACATCATGAGTGACGGGATCAGCAGTCCTAAGATGCCAGATAAAGCAGTGATCCAAAGACACAGCACAAAGCAATGGGCTTTTGCACAACAAACTTAGCAAAAGCTAGCGTCCTTAGGCTAAGGTAAGGCTTGGCAGAGGCAAAAAGTCATGATAAGAAGACATAAAACAATGACAGCCTGAGAGATTAAGTTTTCTAACATGGCTATCAAAGGAAGAATGAGTAAGAAAGAGAATGGCAGGAAGAAGAGCCTAAACATACTGAGAATTAAGTCCATTCAGAAGGATCCTAAAACTTCTGAGAGTTTGGTACCTTTCATTGATTATACAGAGCTTGTGTTGACAATGTCACTAGTACAGATCAATCCTGATATGAGAAGATTCTCCAGCTGGGAAGCTATTACAAAAATAGCACATTGACAAAACACCACACCACAAGATGGGCCTGTGGGAGTTGTTTTGTCCTTGTTGATTTCCTTAATTATTATAAAAGCATTAGATTAATTATTATAAAGCATTAGAGTAGATCCACTTCAGTTTGTGGGTACCATGAGCTCAGGTACATTTTTTGAACTTCATGTCCCATCATTTCTACTCTGCATATGAATTACCATCTTCAGGGGTGAAATGTCTGTGTGCAAATACACACACATCTACAGAACCATTTTGTCTGCCACTGGCAGCATCATGCTTTCCTGCTCTCTCCACACCTTTTGGGCTAAGTGAGATCTGCCACTGTAGAAGTTATTCTGGGAGAAAAGCCCAGAGTTCTAATGATGCAAATTTATGATTTATGAACTGTAACTGTCATTGCAGCTCCTTTTAGCATGACAGTGGCATCTCACTCTCCGTGAATCCCCAGTGCCAATATCCTCCAGCAGCAGCACTGCAACTACAGATCTAAGCCGTGGAGATGCAAGGGCATTAACAGAGCCAAGAAAATTTAGAAAATTATTGTTTATAGTAAGAAACAAGATTTCAATCGTAACATCATCCTTTTAACAAAGCCAGATAATAAACACAAGGCAATCACGAAGAGGAACTTACTTTACCACGGGAGTATACAGGCAGTGCAGTCGGCAGTACAGCCTCACCCCCTGAAGAACAGAAGATGCAGAGTGTTAGCAGCTTCTTCCTTTCCAAAGAAACACTGACTAGCTAATGCTAACAAAACCTGGACACTGATGTCTCTACTCAGCTGGAATTTTCTATTGATTAATACTGATATTCAAAACAGTTACTTCAGCCTCTCTGAAAACGTTCTTTCTTCTTTCCTGGCTTCCAACAGCAAGAAATATGTTTTTACCTCTAATTACCTCTGACAACTTCTCCATTAATTCTTCCTCACAACTGACCCATTAACCAATGTCCACAAGAAAAAAAATAAAATTTATTAAAAGGTATGCGGACATATATGGGATCAACAGAACTCATTTGACAGACAATTATTAGGAACAGTTAAATATTTATCTCTTCTGTCCCCCTGAACCATCATGCCCAGATTTGGAGCAGACATGTTACCACCTCCTCCTTTAAGACCTTTTGTTACTCTGCTGGGATTGCACTCAGCAGTTTTGGATGCAGTCACAACGGTATTGCTGCTCATTGCTAAACTCTGCTTCCTCTCCCTAATGTGAATGTCTCCTGTGGCACTGGGATGGACAGCCCAATACATCAGGGATCAATGGCAATCTCCCACACAACAGGTCACTGACATTCAGAGGGAGAGCAAAATTCTTGACGCAAATCACAAAGTTCCAACTAAGAATGACAATACAAACCTTGGACACGATGTCTTCCAATTCACTTCTTGGCTTGTACGTTCCATCATCATAGCGAAATCTGTACATCACCTGTTCATTCTTAAACTGGTGCTTATCTGAAACTAAAATATCAGCATGATAATTAAAGCTGTCATTTTGTCCTCACCATGTTCTTTATAGGCCAGTTGGTAAAAATTGATTTTTTTTTTAAAATTTTACATCAGATTCAGTTTATGTAAGGCTTTGGAAACAGTCCTAGTGAAGGGAATTGGGAACATCTGACCTTTCTCGATGAGTTTTGAACATAGTGTTGTAAATTCCCCCAATAGTTACCACAGGACTTACAGCCATTTCTGCAGTTGCCCAAAACTCTGCAACTCCAAAAGCAGAAGCACACTGGTGGCAGAAACTACAGCTGTCCGAGGTACTCTTCAGTCATGGTTCTTATGGTTACTAATGAGTTCCTTCTAAAAATTAGACTAGTTTTTTTTCACCCAAAAAAGCCATTCCACAGTAGAGCAGTTAAAATCTTAGTGGGTAATGCTATCTGCTGATAGGCTTTAGAGGTGAGGACACGAAAGACGTTTCAATGTGAACAGGAGCCACTTCAAAAGAAGCAGTGGCCAAAATCAGAAAATAATTAAAAAACATACCCAGATTCAGATTTATCCAATGCATCAGACTGGAAGATGGTTGAAGTCTACATCCAATTACATGTAGGTTTAAGCAGTCTCTACTCTAAGGCAAACTACTTCCACAGAAGGTGGAGGGGGGAAGCCCTCATCCTGAAGATGGTAATTTAGTAACTAGTAGAAGTTATTTGTTTCACTGAGTAGTAAATAAGTGGCAATTTTAAGTATAAAGGCGCCAAGAACTGAGCAAATTAAAACTAAGTAATAGAGTATCTTGCAGATTTTACACCATGTAGCAGAGAAATGCTGTTGTTCTCACCCTAAATTAATGGAATTTGAATGACCCATCACCTGTCCCTGGTCTAAAAGAGCACTGCTCCACTCTTCCGGATTGCTGATGTCTCATGTGCAAAGCTGTAATTATGGACTGCAACACATTTTCAAACACGCATAGAACAAAGGAATACACCTCATATAGTCCCCAACTAAGAAGTTGCAGAGAAATCAAGCAACTGCAGACACAAACACTTTCTGGATACCAAACAAGTTCTCCTTTCATGGTGTAAATTTGCCCACTCATTAATCCCAAAAATCACTAAACATTTTGGCATTTGATGGGTATGGCAGCAGAAAGGATTTGAACATCATGTGGACAGCTTCAGTAAGTCTTTCACGCTCACCTCCAGGGCATTACCGAAATCTGATATCTTTTTATGGCATGGCACACTCACCATGATGAATGATTCCATTTTCCAACAGTGCCTGTCCCAGGTTGACCCCCTCCTCTGGTTTGCTGATCTCTCCAATCTCAGTAAGCCATGACACAAACTCGCTGCAAAGAGGAGCAGAACACACACAATGAGCTCTGAGTGGCAGCAGGCACTTGCCTCTGAGTCATCAGCCAACCACAGGAGACTCTCATTGAAGCAAGTGTGAAAACTGTTGGAAGCAATGCTACCTCTACCCAGTGGCTTCATTTCCTACACTCCTGGAGGAAATGCCCTGCAGAAGATTTAGGCTCTTCCCATCTCTGCCCTTAGCTCACAGTGTGCACACAAAAGAAAAGATGACCTGGCTGCATCTATAAGAATGATGCAAATCCTTATTTTATGGAGCAATACAGACATCCATGGGGGAAAAAATTAGTGAGCAAGATTAACGGAAGACCTTAAATCAAGTTCAACAGTCAGGTATCCTCCCTTCCCAGCTACTTCTTCCCAAATTACCTATCCAAGTACTGTTCATGATTTGCCTTAATTACACATGCTCATTCTCCTGCGCTGGCTCTGATTTCTGTCCCCAGTCCCATGGTGTAATTGGATTGGCTTTAATGGAATCACAATAGGACTCAGGGCAGAAGACTCAACCTACTGAATTCAAGCACACAGCAGTAACAGATAGGATGAGTCCTACTGACAGGTTAATTTAAGGTCATTTTCTGGAGGTGGTGCCTTGCAGATTACATACATCATGCTTCTAATTTATACACAGAAGATGCTAAGTCTCATCTGCTGCTCATGCAGCACGAAACAGAACCTCTCTGTTGAGGGTCAGAGCTGCACATATGGGCAGAACAAAAGCTAAAAAAGGAATAGATATGTAGGATGCTATTCATTAGAAACAGGAAATACAAAGAGCAGCTATCACAGCAAACTGGATGAATCCAGCTCTGCCAGAGTCCCAGGGGACTGAGCTGTTTGCCAGGTTAATTAGCAATTATGCTAGAAATGTGTTACAGTCATGGAGAAGAACAAAAGGAATATGTGAAAGTAGAGCAACTTATGGGACATGTGAGTTCAATAAAACACTTGGGTACTTGCCAATGTGCAGAAGGTTGCTGCTTAACAAAGCCAGTAGCCATGTCTCCACCTGTGGGCTTTAACTAAAATATTTTTAGTTTCTTTGTATTTATCAGCACCGACTGATCTAAGCTGTAGGAATTATTTGCATTTTGCCTTTAGAATAACAAAACAACTTCAGGACTGAAAATTCTGGTTTGCTTATAGGCTACTTGGTAGCTGTCAAAGTGCAGAAAAAGCAGCAGAATCTATTCAACTATGCCAGGAGAATTCCATGGAAACCAGTAGTTTCATGAAGCCCCTAAAGTCGTATTAGTGATGAGTCAATCTATCTCCTAAGGAAAGTTCTTTTCTCAGTTATTCTGAACAGTTTCTGCAAGTATTTAAAAGCTGAAACAGAATATAAACTGCAGAGGGAGGCAAAGTAGGAATGATCATCCACCCTCTCTACTGAGGACACAAGGCAGGGCCACTGTGCAGGGCCCTGCCAGGGAGCTGCTGCCAGGGACTGTCCCCACACAAAGCACCCCTTGCTCTGGAGTTCCTCATCAAGAGCAATGGGTCTGTGGCACTTTACAGCACTTAAATGGTTGCCCAAAACCCCAGTGGTACCTACCCTGTTACCTTTCCTGCTTCTTTTATTTGGAACTGTCTCTGGAGTTTATGTGGATTGTAAATGTAAGGTTGATATGGTGAGCTGAAATGGGAAAATAACTGAATGCTACCCTCACAGCTCTGAAGCTTCCCAATCATGGGATGGCTTTCTTAAGAGCTGCTTTAAGATTTCTGTGACATTTGATTCAGAAGCAAAATCGGTAATCATTTGATCTGAAGGCTTTATAAGCTGTGAAAAGTGCATGATCCAAAAATATTTCAAGAGGTTCTTAAGGAATACACTAGACTGTTTCTACAAAGTCGTCAACTCAACGAGTGGATGGGAAAGCTTGATTTGTTTCCTCATCTTCTCTGAATCAGTTCTCTAGGATAATTGAGAGAATCCTCACTTCCCAGGGCTGCCATGCTCAGTTCTAAAATCTGACATCCAGGTCAGGACACCATCTCCCAGCTACACCTTGGAAATTAAGGGACTTGAAACAACTGTGTTTCTACACAAGAAATACACAGGAAAATCCAACCCATCCAGGACTGTACAATCTGATCAGATATGGTTGAAATCTCCTGAGGATACCAGATGTTCTCTCTTACACACTCAAGATTTTGCAGTGCTGAAAAGAAGCACAGCCAGCATATCATTTACACACAGTGACACCAACACACATCATTCCAACTGTATCACCAGTTACTTGCCTAAATGCCACAAAGAGTGACCAGGAAAATAAGATTTCCACTCAAGCCAGTCAGTTCCTGAAGTTAAGTTCAATAAAGAGCTTTATAAATAAATGCATATGATATCTGTGAAAATATTAGGATTAGATCATGCTGTTTCTCCTCCCCCCTCCAAATTATCTCTTGAATTATGAGATGCTATCTGATATTCATACACTAAGAGAAAAATTATTTTTGTGGCCTTGGGGCTGCCCTCAGCTGCACATAACAAAAAGACACTAAATACCTCTCAGCACAGTTATCAGTGACTCCCTTAAGCAGAAGTATCTGCAAAAATAAACAGGTCACAGCCAATATGAATTGTTCAGGGAAATCCCTGGGTACGATACAAAATCTGCCAGTCATGGCTGGAATGTACTGAGTTGCACTCAGCTGAGTTTCCCAAGACTGTACCAACAAGTGAATGCAAAAAAGATATCAGCAGAGTTACTTGCTGTGGGAACAGCTAGAACATTAGGAGAAATAATCCTTTTTTGAGAGATCAGGATACCTGTAGGTATCTCAGTCTGGGCTTGGTTAGCCATTAGAAAAGGTAGGTCAAGTCCTCAGTAACAGAGTGTCAGGTGGCTGTCAAGCAAACTAAGGGCTGTAAGAAAACAGACATTTTAAAAGGAAAAGTAGTAGCAGGAAATCCTGGCTAAGACTTGAAAGTAAGCATAGCATCAGGGAACCCACAACAGACTAATCCATAACAGCACTGGAAGAACGTTAGGTTTCTGACCTGGTACTTCTTTGGCATGGAAAATAGGAACTGCCATAATCAGATCTTACAGGTTTCGGTTTTAATCCAACAAGATCAGCTCGGGGGAGAGAGGGGGGGAGGATGTGTGTGAAGAAGAAAAAAGCAACTGCTTCTCCAATATCAAGATTTTTTTTTTCTAGCAGAAGTATCACTAACTTGTGCTACCAGCCTGCCTTCTGTCAGGCAGAAAGACATTTCCACCCCTGTGCCCAGCAATGCTGCTGCAAACTGCTCTTACAGAGACCAGAGATGGAAGGGAAATGAATGCATATCTGCCTCAGAACTTTTTTTCTTCCCACAGCTGATCATTTCAATCAGTAACAGCTGAGGTGGAAAAGTCTTCTTAGGTCAGCAACTGAATGCTGTGCCACACAGGACACGTCCCTACAGCAGCCCCGTGCTGCCACTGCCAGTCACCCGAGACGCCCACAGAATCTCTTCTGCTGCCTCACACATCCTTCAGAATTAGTTTGTCATTATTTTGTAATATCCAGCTGAATCAAAGAGTTTTTTCCCAGCCAATAAAGTCCTATACTTCTAACAAACCTATCAGGTCACATGATGCACAAAATTTCATTTGTGCCTGTTACACTGACAAACAGGAAACTTCTAAATACAGTCCTGAGGCCTGGACAGTTCTGCTGGATTTAAGAATCACCTGGAAAGCATTTGCTTGTATACAAAAGAGTACAGGTTAGGCCACCAACAACCCTGAGCTTGCGGGAGTTTAAGGTAGTTTCCTTACTCCTTTTGCTGATCTGAAGCAGCTGTTATGACTTCCTGTAAAACAGAGTAAGCAGTCACAATATTCAGCCTGTGTATGGGGTGAAACAAAATTATTATTTTTAATAAACCACTACTGTAATGGGGTTTATGGCCTTTTTAATTAAGCTGCATCAAAGGACATCTGATCTGTGTCACAATGCCATCCCCTGAAATTCTAGAGTCCATTAATTGGTGTGAAAGACCTTTTGAATTCAAATGCCACTTACTTGCCAAGAAAGCACTTGGGAACAGTACTTAATTTTCTTCTCCTGTCTTTGATAAGGTTCACTTTCTTGCTCATCATCATTTGGTACAGCTTCTCTCCTTTCTCTGCAATCATGACATATGCATCCCTCTCCATTCCCAGTTTCAAACCTGGAATATAAAGCAGAAATTCCTTCAGATCTTTAACATCAAATAAAATGTTTGCTCAAAGTCAAAAGCTGAGGCCAAACAGCAAAAATGGTAGAATCACAAAAATTGATGGACTTATTTTCCATTTAAGGGGGAAATTAGGTAATTTTTTTAATCTGACTATAAAACTATCATTGGCAAGTTTAACACCACTGAGATGCAGCTTTTCTTCTCCATTTTAAAAAGTAGCTTTAAATTTTTGGTTATATCATATCACACTAAACAGAATGGTTTACAGAACATGAAGAAAGTCCAAAGCAAGATGAACATTGGTCAGGGCAATCCCAAGCACGAATACAGGCTGGGAGAATGGATTGAGAGCATCCCTGGAGACAAACACAGGTGCAGGTGGATGAAAAGCTGGACATGACCCAACCACATGCTCTGCCACACAGAAATCCTGCCGTGGGCTGGCTGATGCCCCAGTGTGGGCAGCAGGGGAGGGGGATTCTGCCCCTCTGCTCTGCTTTTGTGGGACCCCATCTGGAGTGCTGTGTTCAGTCTGAGGCCCTCAATATCAGAAGGAGCTGGAGCTGCTGGAGCCAGTCCAGAGGAGACCCTGGAGCTGCTCCAGGGCTGGAGCCCCTCTGCTCTGGAGCCAGGCTCAGAGAGCTGGGGGTGCTCACCTGGAGAGGAGAAGGCTCCAGGGAGAGCTCAGAGCCCTTCCAGGGCCCAAAGGGGCTCCAGGAGAGCTGGAGAGGGACTGGGGACAAGGCCTGGAGGGACAGGACACAGGGAATGGCTCCCAGTGCCAGAGGGCAGGGCTGGATGGGATATTGGGATGGAATTGTTCCCTCTGAGGGTGGGCAGGCCCTGGCACAGGGTGCCCAGAGGAGCTGTGGCTGCCCCAGCCCTGAAAGTGTCCAAGGCCAGGCTGGATGGGGCTTGGAGCAATCTCAGACAGAGGACTGTGTCCCTGCCCATGGCCTTAAATGGCCTTTAAGGTCGCTTCCAGTCCAAACCATTCTATGATTCTGTGATTCTCAGCCTTCTGAAACTGTTCTGAAACTGATTTCCTGTGGTAATTTCACTTGTGAACCTGAAAAAGCTTCAACCGTAAGACTTGTTGAAGGTATTTAAATGCTTGGAAGAGCAGGAGACTTTTTGAATGTTCTATTACTTGAAGCCAAAAATACAAAACCGCTGAAATCAATTTCACTTTTGTGAATAAATCAAAATTGGGCAGGCATATTATTTTCTCATCCTTTATTAATCAGTCCATTTAATAATACATTTAAACTAAAAATAGTCTTTGACAATCATATTATCCTGTAAATTAAATAAATACTGCATGTCTTAAAGAATGACTGATAACTGAATATAAAGATCATTTCATGTTCACTCTGTACAAGTCCCAAGTACATAGTTCATGCTAACTTGAAAACTGCTGCAGGCAGAGGGATGATCTCTGAAAATAGCACGTGTCTCTGTTATAACTATCCTCATAACTGGCATTTTCTGGCCCTCATCTCTTTAAATTTGCAAATTGCTTTAGGACAACAGCATTTGCAAAAGCTGTTTTGATGCTGTAGATGCTTTATGTCTTCTAGTCTGAACACACAGTTTTCTGGATATGTTACTCTGGAACTTGCAAACCTGGGCAACTCTGGAGTCCAAAAGAGATACAGATTTTAGACACCTCCAAGACTAGCTTGAGAACAGACAACCTGAAGTGGTACTGTACTTCCATGCCTAATTTTAGCAGAGATCAACATTAGGCAGAATTTAAGTGACCAATGTAAGGCTAGAGAAAAGGAGAACTGTGCATTTTTTGGGAAGAGAAGTTCATCCTAACTGGATGTAAATCCTGTTGTTTTCATGAATCAAGAGCCTTCTGAGACCTCAGAGCTCTTTCCTAGCTTTTGGGAAACATTAAGGACAGATTTTAATTCTGCCCATGAAGGAAAATGCACAACCTTTTCTCTTCCTCTCAAATATGTGTATGTGCATATACATTTGTCCTACAAATTCATTCAGTGCAGTACAAAATACATCATCCACTTACTCTCTCTCTGCTCCCTTTCCCTGATTATGGCATCCAGCCACTTCTGTTTATCTTCAGCAGTCTTGGCCATACAGACAAACCACTTGTTTTTGGCTGTGTTGTGAATCTTCCAGCCATTTGTCACAGTGTAGCCGTTACTGTGGTAATCTGCTGCAAAAGACCCAAACACAAAGCACACAGTGAGCAAGGAAGCTTGGTCCTTTAATCAAACCAGTGTAGGGCACTTCCAGTAAAACCATCTTCTTTGAAGACCTTGATTCCTGAGGTATTCCTCACTGATTGCCCATGGAACCAGCTGTACTTACCTGGAAGTAAGTACTGGAAAAAAACTCTGGAAGCTGTTCAAACTGACTGAATGCTTCAGTCCTAAGAGTGACACTTGCTGATTTCACCTCTGAAGAAGAACTAAAGTCTTTTAAATACAAGACCATCAGTGAAATAGTCTGTGATGTTTGTTCAGGTTATTTGTTCTGAGTTTTCTGGGGACACACTATCTTCCTGTACTGTAAGAATTTCTGTCCCCATGACATGGAAACTCTTTATGTGTCAACTGTTTAAAGGACATAATACTAATTCCTGACTTATTACAATAGGGGCAGCTGTGGTGTGGCCTTGATGGATGGAATCAGAAACACACCCGGTCTTCCTGCCTGTGTCAGGATACAAGAGTGACAACACAACTGCCATTCCTGTATTTTGCTCATGGCCACATTCCATGCTACTAATTTGAATACTAAGACTAGTATTTAGTGGCATTCTAAAGGAGAAGAAGGTCCAGAAATTCTGCTATTTTAGCTGTAATGGCTTACGATGTAAAAAACACAGGATGGAAAATTTTATTAAATTAGTTTGGGTTAGGACAAAAAACCAGACAAGCCTCTGGGAACACATACTTTTAATAAGGTCATTTCAGAAGGAAGGACTAGTGCCTGAAAGCATTTCTAGTCTTTCAACCATGTAAGTTGGTCCAATAATGAAGGCACTGCAAGTTCCATAGATTGCTTCTGATTTCACTAGAGGAGATGGACAAGTACTTTTTCAATACCTTCCAATACAAGATCTGAACTCACTGTGCTCTTAAAAGACAATATTTAGTCACTTACCTGTTCCATCTTCCACATTCTCTACTTCCATTACTTCTGTATTTATTCGGCCCCTGAATATATAAAGTGATCCGTTGATTGACTTTGTCCTTTTAGATGTTTTTTTCCCAGTAACTCTGCAATTAGAATGAAGACTGTTAGCAACACATAAGAAAACAGTCTAACATATACATGAATAAGTCAATCTGAGATATGACTATTGAAGGAGGATTCTGATATAGTGACCAGTGGTATTTGACCACACCTCTGCCGTTATATAATCGGAATCCTCATCAGATTTCCAAGATAGCTGTGTACCAGTGTTAGTACAGCAATAATGAGCTTGCTTTGCCAGATTATGTGAAGATGTGGGTGCCTTCAAGACTTACATTCTTGATGACTCAGTGAAATGCATGTCCATGAACAGCACATGGCCTCGGGATGACAACTGCAGCATCACCTGAGAGCATTACGTTTAACTCCTCTGTTCACCTAAATTTGTGATCAATCTGTGGTATGCACCAAGCTTCAAATACGAAATGAACTATGTAAAGAGGCCAGTGTCACATGGCCTGCCACGTGTGTTACACAGTGTTGTAGGGAAAATTCTGCCAGGGCAATTTTGCACCCAAGTTTACATCCTTATCCATAAGCTTTATAGTGTCTCTGTTGAATTCAGGAAAGCACTTTTCATTATTAGTTATGCTCTGATTTTTATGCCTAAAATAGGCTTAAAGCTATCCAAGTGACACCTGTTGTGCTTTACTATCCAAGAATAACCTTGCTAAGCCAAAATACAACTGGTCAAATGGTCATTAAGAGGTGGCAGGTGTCCAAATTCCAGTCAGTGAAGATTCTGCTGTGACAATTTGCCAGTACCTCGTAAGATTCAAAAAAATACTGCAGTAAAAATCAGCTGGGGAAAAAAAATTCTTGTCAGAGTGAAGTATTTATAATACTTATAATAAACTGAGGTGAGATGAGAATCACCAATTTTTTTCTGGACATTTTTTCTTTTACAACTACCTTTAGTGACAAGTACACATTTCGCGATGACCACATATTTACATCCAGTCAGACTGACAGGGACTGTGATCTTGGAGCTATTGGATCCTTTCCTAAAGACAACTCAAATCAAAAGAAAACTTGCCCTGGCAGCCCCAGGGAAACCCCTCAAATGTTCAGCCTATTTCCCTACATGAAACATACAGTTCCTGACATCAGGATTTAAACAGCAGTCTACGATCCTGCTAAAACCAAAACCAATACTCAGCCCTGAAAATCTACGTCATCAGTTTGCCAGTCTTCCCTAAGCTTCTGCAAAAGGAACTATTGCAGAGCTAAAGTCACAGACCTAATTCTGATCCTAAATACACCTTACACTGGGTTAGACAATCCTACTCCTAATTTACGTTATTGTGAAAACATAAGATGTCCAGATGGGAATGCTGCATTGTTGTCTACTTATCCAAGACTGAGCCCTGAATTCTGACTGCATTTTTGAATCAATAAATACTCCACTGATTTCTACAAGTTAGCATAACAAAATGAGATGAGAACTAAGTCATTTAATCTCAAACAGGAACAGACAGAGACAGTTTCTTAATGAGGTTTGGAGTTTTTTTAAGGAATGTCCCACTAACATGTCCGTTGTTTGAGAGCAGCTGGCCAAACTGACAGACCAACACAAAGGAAAAGACATTGATTTCCATTCTACACTGATGATAAATAGCAGTGAGACAGCAGAAATATCCAAAATTAAAGCAGCTCAGTGATCAAAATATATCTTGTACGTTAGGCAACTCCCAGCAGACTTAATGAAATATTATGTTTTTTAGTGGAAATCGGATCCTCAACATCCCATCAGTTCAAGTTACACTGTCAGACAAAGGTAAACAATATCAGTCCCCTGAGAAACCCAAGTGTTACTGCAGCCTCCTCCAAAATGAAGTCAAGCCACAGAGGAGCTTGGTAACGTCTCCTGTACAAAAAGAAAATTCTACTTAAAGGGCACTAGAACATTTTGTTTTCTAAATCTAGTATTCCAGGAAAACTGCCTAGACAGTGCTGGAGTTAGGCTAACCTCAACAACAAACAGGCCAGAAAAGCAGTTTCTAAGAGCTCTGAAGAAGCAAAAGATTAGTATCAAATTAACTGGAGGATTTTTAAGGAAAAGTTTTTGTTAGAAAACATATTTGTGAACTCGGTCTCATACAGAATTTTGCACTTTGGTAAATCTGATAAAGAGTCCAAGTGAAGTGTTTCCTCTCCCTTGTGCCATTTCAGAGTCAGAATGCTTCAGGCAGATAACATTTTAAGTATTTTAGATTTAATGGTGTAATTTTTTTTTAAATTTAAACATTTTTATCTCATCTAATTTTGAATGTAGATGTCACCTAATAATTTGTATTTAGGTTGTACAGATTTGGCATAATACACACAAAAACCTCTGAACATTACTGACGTTAGCTCACACCTTTCACAGCTTAGTGGTTCCAAAATTTCTGTTGTTTTCCTGAGGGAAAAAAAAAAGTAAGAAAAAGAAAAAAAAAAAAAAAAAAAAGGATAAAAAGACACAAATTTTAAGAAATGAGATTTTTCTTTGGAGACAACACTGGTTTTACAGAATTTCTAATTTGGTTGGCTGTTCTATTTGGCCATCACCAGTAAGGACGTACAACTTGAAGCAGGGGGATTGTATTACAGAGAAGGTAAGAAGAGGAGAAAAGAGTGCAGAGAATGCGTTGTAAATTCAGAATGAGACTGGTATTGTGAAGGTGAAAAGCTCAGGAACTGAAATACTCTATAACTGCTGCAGAAGCAAGTTGTCTTCTACTCTGCCAATGTTATTTTAATTGCAAGCAGCAGGTGTTAATAATACTTTAGGTTTCTTAGGTGGGATGTTGCAAAAAAATTCCTAGGGTAAGAAAGGAAAACAACAAACAGAGCACATGGGCTGTAAACACTAACAGCAACAGCCAAATCTTCATCTCTTTCCCACTCCCCTCGGCCCTGCATCTATTTTATGTTTGCTTAGTCTTCCACTTTCCCCTATCTTGGCTTTTTATCATTTTTCACATCACCCTCTTATGCTTAGCATAACTTCACAATGCAAATTGGCATCTTCACGTAATTCCTGGAGACGCAGCTGCCCTCAGAAGCTTTTTGTCTGTAAGTACTCTCAGCTTTTGCTGCACTGTTTTAACTCCTCTTTGGACTGCACACTTCTTAGAGGGGCACAGTGATACTGCCTGGACTATTTATCCTACCACATAGTGACTTCTCTCTCCTATTGCCTAAGTGACAAAAATAGTCAAGAACAAAGGAAACTTCCACCTGTGACTCAGCCCTACAGAGCAACAGAGAATACAGTGAATGATCAGTAACTGACCACAGCTTCCACCTAGGAATCTTCTGAATGGTAAAACTGAAAGTACAGAGGGACTCACCTTGATTTCCTCTTGCAATAGACCAGGAGATTATCAAATAGAAAGAACATTCTCTCCTGGATGTTTCCTGCTGAGATTTTTAGTAAAGTCCCTTGCAGCAAGAGCTGTGTACAAATATCTGTAAGATTTGACCCCTAAAACATAAAAAAGAGAGATTAATTTTCCTTTTTGAGTGCACAATGAAGGTCTTTTACTAACATGCTCTTACTTTATCTGCCATTAAACTGTGAAATAACTGATGCAGTCATAAGGATTTCACCCAGATCTATTTGCCTTTCAGGTGAGATCTGCCCATTTAAGATGTCTGTTCCACTCTAGCTCTAACACCTTCCCTTCTTTCATAATCCACTTGTTCTGCTACAATTTATCAGCAGCCTGCATATACAAAATAAGCTCTAAATTCTAAATTCCTCAGTGATGCTGCCCACCCCTTCAAGAGTGTTTACACGTCACAAAAGAAACAGAAATAAATCCCTATAAAGTGTGAGTCATTAAACTGTGCATGAACTGCCTCCAGGGAGCTTGGTGGTCCTGCAGCCTACCTCCCATCCTTCAATGTGCGACTGCAACTGTTCAAGGGCTTCCAGTTTCTCCATCTGTCTCTTGGTCTCGTTGATATTTGTACAGACTGTCTTCATTGCCTGAAGTGCGTTCTGGACAGCTGGGTGATCAGGATGCTTAGAGGGAGTCCTCTTAGCTAATTCCTTTAAAAAAAAAGAGAGAAGCATGGAAACCGAGTAGTGGTTCATGGAAAGGTATGAGCATTAGCAAGCAATCCTGCAGGAAAATGCTAGAACCATTGCAAATTACAGAGAATTTGGGGACATTTTACTGCAGGTGCTGTCCTCTATTCTTCATCTGTACAATGTTAATATGAATGTTGTTAAATAAATGAGGCAATTGCTCATGTTAAATATGCTACACTAAGAGAGCTCAAGCCAAGTATGTTTTGCTGTGTCAGATGTGTTTACTTTGTATTTTTAGAAGGATGTGGCATGTGTCCTGACATAGAAACAAACATCTCTGCTCTGAAGGAGTCTGTAAGAGTGTTTGCTTCACTTGTGTCAAAGCACAACAGCCCAGTTAAGCCTCGTCCACTAAAAAACAGCAGAGGCAAAGCTCAGAACCTGACAATATGAATGAGTATGGCAAAAAGGGCAACCACTGTCAACTCACAATTAATCATTATTTTAGACCAATAGTATTTCATAGTTAGCCAGAATTGAATAAGAACACATTAAGGAAATCTAAAATATGGCTGGTAATTTTACCTTGATACATAATACGGTGTTGAAAACTGAAATACTTAACTTTTTCACTATCTTTTGTATCATTATGTTATTTGGTTGTTTAAAGGTGCTGTGCTGCTGAATCTCATGATTCTGCAAGAGACACAAGAATATGTTTGGATACAGCCAGAGAGACTGCCCAGCACTGTGATGTGAATGGAGCTAGATTGCTTCCATCCACCTGTGACTTACAGAGTAACAGATGCACAGGAAAAGGAGTCTCACTGCTACAAATGTCAGTTGACATCAAAAAGAAATTCCCTGTGGAAGTCTTTACTCTACTTTTGCTGAAAGTGGGGCCAAGAAAAGTAAATGTTCAAAAAGTAAAGGCAGGAGCCAGGTGTTATGTTTTGGTGACTATGCTGGTGGCTAGCCTCTGCTCCCTGATTGCAACACAGACGACTCTCACTAAAAATCAGTGAAGCTCTGCAGCTCCAGTGCCACCCATACTGCACTGGAAACAGGTATGTACACACTAGCACTGTCTAAACATCCCATTCAGAAATATCCCAAAATACAGAGAAAGACCTCTTCATTCCCAGCACACCCTGCTGCAACAAACAGCATCTTCTGCTCTCCCGTCCCAGCCCAGCAGCAGGAGGAGGCTGGGAACGGCAGCGAGGGCTCTGGCTGGGACTGGCACCCACCCCCTCCACTGCCCTGGCTGAAACCATCCAAGGCAAAGCTGTGCTGCCCTGACACTGCCATTTCCCAAATTGGCACTTCAGAAACACAGGGAGAGAGCTCTGGGTACTTCTTTATTTTAGTGACACATTTATGATGTGTAAACTCTATGAGCATTTGACAGCCCAGATGGCAATCCCTGGGTATGCCCTGTGCTCCACAAAGCCCACAGACACAGCTGTCTGGGATTGCTATCTCCTTGCAACTTGTGCACTAACAGGGCCAGGAAATGAGGCTGCTGCCACTTCTACTTCTTGCCAAGAGTTTCTTAAAATAATTCATAAAACACTTATCTTTCTTTTTTTTTTTAAAGAAGTCTCTGACATCCTTCCCCGTGTCCTCCCTTGCCACACAATACTGACTGTGTACTTCAAACTGACAGCAAATACACTTTGCAGCTTTTATTTGGGAAATTCATTCCTCCTGTCTTTATTCCCCTGAGGACACTCAGACATGGCCTAACATGGTGTTCATCCATGGGATGCTGACCCTGTGCTGCCAGGCTGCCCTGCACCTCAGCCCCGGGCACGCACCGGCCACGGCTTCAGAGCTGTGGCCCTCGCTGGCCTACCGAGCAACACACCTTTACAGAGATAACAAAACACAGCGTACTCCTTTGTTTATCAGCTCAAAAAGTTGTGTTAATCAACAGTTCATCTCCAAATGTGCTTGGAAAAAAAATAAAAAATAAAAAGGCAAAAAAAGCCCAAACCACCTTTGTGTAAACTTATGTTCCTGGGAGTTTTATATTTGTATTTTACAGTTTGTAATATTTGCCTGTACAAAATTCATTTTCCACTAAAATTAACCAGAAAATAAATGTTACATCAGACTTCTTCTGTGTACCTGCAAATCACAGTAGTTTTTTTATTCTGCATATTTTTAAAATTTGTAATTTATGTCAATGTCTCTGCAGGGTAAACACTTGACAAGCAATGGCAGATCAGATGAAACAGGTTAGCTTCAATATGCCACCGAACCTACAACATATGCTAATTTAAAATGCAATAAAAACATGTTTCTGGTTTTATAAATATCAGCAAGTATTTGTGATTAGACATATGTGTGGAAGACAAAAGCATGATTTATAAATTGGTAGTGCTCCTTACAGCTCTTTAGGGAATAGATAATTTTTAATATTATGCTACATAAAAGTTGGACTTCAACTACACAGTGTCATGAATCTAAGAACAACACAACTTTTCTTGGAGGAGGGAAGGGGGGAAGAAAAAGCCAATCCCCCAAAGATAAATATATTCACAATTATGGCCAAATAGAAGGTCCTGTTTCTTGAATAGCTACAAGAGGAATGGAGAGAATAGGGAGACAATAAGGTAAGCTTCCTTCATCCTGTTCTTATGCACACCAGTGGTTTCCCACATTCCCGTTTCCAAGAGCAGGCAGGGATTGATGAAGGCCTGCGTGTGCCTGGCCTTCCTTCCCGGGGGTTTGGGACTCTGGTGACTGCTCCCTGCATTCAGGTTTCCCTGCCCCTCCCAGGGCCAGTGACTCTTCCCCACATGAAGCAATACATAATTACTGTCCTAATCGCCCTTGGAGCTGTGTACCCTCAGATGTTTTTTAAGGATCAGAGGTGGAATGTGCATTTCTGGCTGAAGTCTGAGCAAACCCTTAACAGAGCAGACCTCAGGCAAGGCCCAAGCCCTGCGGGCTCTCAGGAGCAGGGTGAGGCTCTCATGTGCTGCACATTCCTCCAGTGCCAGAGGAAGGAGACAGAAGTGACCATGCCTAATCCCCACACGATGCTCTGATTAACTCATGATCACCAATGCCCCAGGGTTTGCTTCCTGCTGACATAAACTTTCTTTATTAAGAGGAAAAGACTATTTTTGTTGAGAGACTGGTTTACAGGACAGCAGTAGGGTTGTGGCTGTTTAATAGAGTGCCACAATCAGCACAGCGAGACAGAGCTGCCTTGGCCCAAGCCCAGGGCTGGAATCATCTGCTCCCGAGCTCTCCAGCCCATGCTGGCTCCAGCAGCTCGCACGGCTGATGCCCTCTGGGTGTCCCTTTACCCCTGCTACCTTCCTCCTTCCCAAACACCAATGCCTATCACAGCCAACAGTTTTGTTTTGCTTGAGCCTAGTCCATGCCCCTTTCCCAGTTGAAAGGAACTAATTTACTGACTACAAATACTATACTAATTTTCTTGCATGCTGTCTGAGACAGACAAGAACTGCCCTGGGGCAAAAAATATTAATATTGTTACTTAAACTGGATCAGCACTTGGAGATACTCTAGTGTATTATTCCTAATTAAGTAACCCAAATCAACTCCATGCCAGATGCTATTTGTTCTGAACACATACACACATAGATATATATGTTATTAATAAAGAGTAGTTACAGTATTTAAAGTATGTGCCTTACCCTACTACTTCAGTTTGCTTTCAAACACAAACAAGTCTGAATTACCTTGTGCATACTAGCCTTATCAAACCCACCCACTCGGCTGCACTAAATACTTACATTAGACAAGGTCATATCAAAGTTACAAGATAATCTGGATGTACACAAACTCTTGCTAAAAACAAAGTAAAAGAGGAAGGTAGGCTAGCTTTGGTCTAGGACTTTTCTCATCAGCTGGCATACAATAGTAATTGTTTGCCCTGGGAATAAGATAAAGTAAGATCCAATCCCCATGAATACAAAAGAGCTATTTCAGGAGCCATAACTGAAGTTCAGTAGCAAAGAGAGAGAAAACACTTAATTTGAGGGTTGTGCTATTTTTATATCTATCTGGTTTTTTCCTTGCTTGGAGCGCTCCATTTTCCTGGTCAGCACGAACAGAATCCGTCTGTGTTTTCCCTTAACTGTTCGTATGTCTGAGACCTTTGTATCCACTCTGGTAATTGCATGCTAGCAACTATCAAATAAGTCTTGAATGGGACACAATTTATTTGCTATGAATTCACCACCTTTGAGAATCAGAATCAACCACACTTGATAATGGTCACTGGTATTTTCTGAGCTGAACAACTTCTAGTTATGGTATTATCTCACTGACTAAAGCAGATATGTTGCCTAATGAAAACCTAATTCCTCTCTACTTTTTCTTAAAACTTTTATTTCCTGACCAGGAAGTTTCAACTAGTGAAGAGTGTGTGATCTTTATCAGCCTGTATACAAGAAGAAATCCGTGTCAAAATGGAATGCAGCCCCAGGAGATGCCCAGGAGTCACAGCCCGTCCCTGCAAGGCTGTTTGTTCCACAGGTACATGTGGGTCTGGGTCAGCTGTCCCAGAGCCAAGGGTAGCCACAGGGAGGACAAATTCATCCCTACCCCACTGTGGTTGGAAAGCAAGAAACTGTGGTTTCAGTCTTCATCTTGGTGGTATTGGCTTTGGCTTTCAAAGAAAGGATATTTGGTCCCCAGAAGTTTTGACATACATTGACCAGAGAATTCCTACTTTTTTCCAAAACTCATAAAGGGACCTTTCTTTCAAAATATGAGGGAAAGCCTTTGTATTTTTTTAAAATTACTTTTCTTTTAGTAAACACAGTGTGACTCTGGCTGAAGAAGAGACTGACATCAGGGAAGATTGACAGCTGTCAGCCACAGAGTATCTACGAGGCCACTGGGGGATGCAAGCTCTCCCAGAAACTGCTTTCTCCTTTTCCCTCTCCTTGTCCCCACCAGGCAGGTGACCCAGCCCTGACCAGAAAGGATGAGAGGCAAGTGAGCTGTTTTCAGGTCTTTTATGCTTTATCTTCTATGGTAAGAATACTAGCAAGGGAGCCAATTAGTGCCAGATACCATAATCATTTCTGGATTGACACTTGCCCATTGGGAACTCACCTGAGACAGCCAAAGAGTTTTCAAAACAGCTGCCAAACAGCTGACAGAAGATACAGGACTTTGATCATTACTGACCTGATCACCATGAAACTAAAGACCTTGTAATGAAAAACATATCCCTTTAGAGTCCCCAGAACCATCCAGTCCCTCAGAACACTGGCACAATTCTAGCTGAACACATCTTTACAGGAAGTGGCTAAAACAGTCCACACGACCCTTAATAAACATCTGAAGAGCACTGAAGTCAAAAGGCTTTGGTTAGTCAGTAAGTCACCCTGTCTGCTCTACCCAGACTACAACAGGATTTAGCAGCCTGCCAGCAAAGATCCAGCAGCCAGCCTTCAGAGAACATCCAGCCTTCAGAAGTGTAAATCAGGAAAGCAATAGTGGCAACAAAAGTCAGGGCTAAAAAAAAGATGCAGAATCATTCCAAGAATAAATCAACCATCTGGAGAAATACTTTCTCTGGTTTACCTTTAGCAGAAGAGGATATTTGCAAATTCTCTGAATTGGAGTCAGCAGATAACCCTCTAGTGGAATGTCTGTTGTCTTTCTGCCTCCCAAAAGCATGCAACCCTATAATCAAAAAAAGAAACAAATGTTACCTCAGACAAAAAGCTTTCAGATGATTTTTGACATGATTCTGTATTTTTAAACATGAGTTATGGTGAGAAAGCACTTCACCACACCTAAGGTACAGGAAATGGCACTTCATTCACCACTGACATGCAGCCATCGAGTCTGAAAAGTTCTGCAGGCATCAGCAGAAGAAAACTGGCTGTGGATAAATTTGCTGTGCAGAAAGGTATCTTCTCAGAGAAATACTACACAGCTGATGACTCAAAAACCATCCTAACAATACAATGGCAAACAGCAAACCTAAATGGACTATTACTTAAAATAATCCAATTTACCCCCACAACAGATACAACCTGTTGTCTTTGTTCACTATGTAAAATTGTATACTGCTGGTCCAGAAAATTCTTGAAGGCTAAAATAAAGCCAGCTAACTAGTAATCATGTAATTAACTTTAGTCCAATTCTTATGTCTGAATTGACCTGTAATTGAAACAAATGAGTCATCTGCAAACATCCACCAATTCTCTGGCAAAACATTATGCCTGAGCACAGCTGGAAAAACAGCTGTGCTCAGGCACATTGGCTGGCTAACCAGCACACATGGAACTTCCCAACAGACTATGGAAATTAATTTCTCAGGATTGATACAGAAAGGGAGTTTAAGAACAGAGTATGACACTGGGGGAAAAAAACCTTATAGTCCTTGATCTATCCTTAATTTGTAACAATAATCTGTGATCTTTATGACAAATCAATACCGCCCTACTGTTTATTTTACACATTTTCCTGATGATTTTACTATTGGCTGCTGCCAGAGACAGGTAATAGATTCAGGTGGACTTCAAGTCTATTTCAGATAAACTAGTCCACATTCCTATGGTCAACCATGAATATGGACTTTGCTCCAAAAGTCACACCAGTTCCAACCTGTCCTGTCCACACAGAAGTTTAACTTTAAATGCAGTTCAGCCAAGAAGTGCCTGCTTTGGGGCATAAGCAGTAATGTTTTCCACTGTGAAATACATGCAGTGGCTTAGACCCACTCAAAAATTTAGTGAGTTTTTTGGCTGTAGCCCTACAATTCTTCAAGGAATGTTCAAAGACATCATATATAAAATCTCATTAGTCCTAACTGGCATTTTTACAGACATTTGTCTGTAAAATAACCTGTCCCCAGGCTATTCTAGATCTGTGGCACTGACTACCCAGCTCACAATGCTCCCTGTCCAATTTCCAAGTCTCAAGTGATTCAGTCCTTCCCATCTCCTCTTTCAGCCCTCTCTATAGCTCTGAGCTTAAATCTGCCCTTTAACACTTAGTGACTTTTCAAACACACTCCCACATTCTATGTTTCAGCAGCTGTAAGGGGGCAATCAGGCCAAATCTATTCTCACAAGTAAAGCTTTGTACTATAGTGCTGCCTTTTTTGCACAGTAGCATTGTAGCACTGCTTTGGAAGGCAGAGGAGAAGGGAAGGGAGGCCTGGAAGAAACTACAGCACCACAGCCAAGTAGACACATCAGTGCTGCCCTTCTTCCCATATTTACTACCATTTTATAGTCTCTTGGATTCAGGTGCTGCAGCAAACCACAGCAATCAGTATGACATATTTATTGGCACTCATAATCAGTTTGCCAGCTGGTGTCTCTAACACAACAGAAAACTTTGTCAATCCAGTGGAAGTAGAGAACCTTCTGAAGGCTGGGAAGGACAGTGCTTGCATGCACCCTCTCTCCTCCTTCTCATTGGTTTCCCTCACCAGAAGCACCCAAAAAACCCTCATGAACAAGGTAAGGGTCATTTAGTAATTCAAAGTAAAGAGAAATTTGATAAGGTTTGATAAGGTTCATTAAAACTCAGATGTGACAAAGAGACTCTGCCTATGCAACAGCACAAGGGTAGGCTCTCTCTGAGGCCTGTATCTTGCAGCTAAAGGAATGCTCTGGCCCTGCTTGGGACTGATGTTTACATGGAAGTTTTCTTTTGCTTTACTACGTTGGGAAAGAATAGACCTTTCACAGCAAGGGAAAAAAAAATTTAAAAAAAAGAGCAGAAAGAAAAGCAAGTCCTTTGCAAGGAAGACAGCCTTCACTTCGTAGAACTTAACAGGAAAAGAGCTGATGTGACAAATTATTCCCTCACCTACATAATGGCTATGAAAATAAGACATTCAAAAATCAAGCAGAATTGGGGTGAAAGTAAGGAGGAGAAACAACCAAGAAAAAAAAAGACAAGTAAGGAATGCAGGGTAAAAGGCAGTGCCCCCTGACTGTTTCTCATCCCAGCCCAGCCTCTAGGATGGGTTTTGAAGGCTGTATATCCACACTCCCTCCTTGGATGGGAGTTAGGTTAATTTTGATTTAAGCAGCAATGACACACTCAAAATAATTCATCCAGATAAATTTCTTGCCCACAGCTGGACTCATGGAGAAAGGGGTGTCAGAAGCTGGTCACATTTTTCTGATGAGCCTGTAAATGGTGAGTTGATCAGAGAACTGAGCAGGGAACCAAATCCAATGGGAACTAGCTTCAGTCCTGCTGCTGATTTATTGCATTACTCCTTTCATCATCTGTGCTTTTTTTTTAATGTTGATTCTTAAAAAAAAAAATTCCTGGTTTCCACTGCCATCACCTGTGCTGGTAGTGCTCAGTTCTGTGCCTCAGCTCATCAGTGATTTCAGTACCCCTCCAACCTGAGTGCTCCATACCTGCAATGGGTAATACCTGCAAAATGCCCAGCATTCCTGGGATTCCAGAGAGTTACTAGGAGCACAGGGCAAAGTCAGATCATTCAGTCAAGAGTGCTAGAGAAGGTGCTTACCAGAAGGAATGTTCTCACTGTCGGGATCTTGTTCAATTCCATCAGCAGTCTGAGTGCTTTCTCGTGGTTACTACAGTACTCCTGGTACACAAAGAATTTGTCTTTCTGCAAGGAAAAACAAAGTAACTTATTGACTCAGACACCACTAGAGAGATTATTTTGCCACAGTCTGTTACCAAATTCTTTACATAGAGAGGTGGACTCCAAGTGGCATTAGCATTGGAGTTTTCATGAAGTGTGTGACACTCATCCAATGTGAATAATGTATACAGGTATTCACTAATTCCTGACTTACTCTGTTTTAAGTTAACAGAGATTTTCCTGAGCACTAAGACTTTCAGCACTTTTCTTCGTAATGCTTCACTGAGATCATAGGAATTCTTTCTTGAAAGGAGGGATTTTGCTATCTTGAGAAAACTTGCATGTGTGTCAAGATATTCCATGAAAGTAGCCAGGAGCAAAACAAAGCCAGGAGCAAGGGGGCTGACCATTACTGCAGGAGGATGTATGTTTGGACATATATCTATTTATTCTTCAGAAGAAAGAATTAAGAATAAACAGATGTATGTCCAAACATAAGAACAATGGTACAAAGCAAATAAAGGCACAGTCACAAAGAGTACGGTACAAAGAGCTGGAATGCAGATGTTCAGGACTTTTATCCTTCATCGGCAGCAGTTCACGTTGCTACTGAGGTGCAATATTGGGAAGCTGCAAAGAAACAAAAGCTTCTGACCACCAGATGCAGCAAAAGGCAAGCCTGTGACCACAGCACAGTAGGGGAAAAAAGGCAACAGGATTGTTGTCAACCATAAAAACAAGAGAATTACAGAGTAAAACAGATAGAGAAGTTTTTCCCACATTTTCTCCTCTCACCTCTCCTCAACTCCCTGGATGCATACAAGCACCATGCTTGAAACTAAAACCAGCAGCCATTAACACAAGATCATCCGTTACATCAGTGCATACAAAATGTCACTGCTCAGGTTTCTGACTGCAGCTTTGGAGCTTGGGAGGGTGTATTTAGATCACAGCAAAATCCTTTTGTTAAAGCTCAAGACAGTGCAATAATTATACACACACCAGAGTGCTTTCCTCAAATCTTTCCCAGCTATACCCCATGCTGGCGACCCACAAATATGAGAACTATGCTTAAAATTATTCAGTGTCTGAAGTGTTTCATTTCCTCTCTGGGTGATACTCAGTCCTGGGCTCTCCCATAGCCTGGTGAGGAAATTATCAGTTACGTAATTACAGACGTTAGCCCAGGAATTCTGAACCTGCAGTTGCTCTAGGTTAAAAGTGCAATTATGGTCAGAGATGTGACCAGATAAAAAAGGCACTTTCTTACTCAGCAAATCTGCTGGATACACAGCTAGACCTTCTGTTTTGGTAACAGAAGTAAGTCTGTACTGTTCTCAGTTTGGTTAGTCTTTAACCAACAGTTTATTCTCCAAATAAGTTATTTTGGATCCATTAGTATGGCCCACAAATCAGTGCAAATTTAAAACAGTTTTGACTAGAAAAAAGTAAATAAGATATTTGGAAAACTGCAACATTTTATTTGGACATATTTTTAAGAAGGCATGGCATTTTCTTGTTTCAAAGCAGGCTGAAACCAATGTTTTCAACATCAAAAACCTAAACAGAACACACAATTCTCAACAAAACTATATCCCTGATGACTTAGACAGTAAAATTGATCACTCATGCAACACTGCTCCAAAAAATGAGCATAACACACATTTCCCTAGAACAAGTTTCTAGCTATTACATCCCCAAATCTCTAGCAATATGGCAATATCAGAAACAAAGGCTCTGACAATTCTTTGCCCTTCTGCTCCACACACAATCACACCCTTTCCTGCCCTGCAAAAGTGAGCCTGTGCTCAGAGGTGTGGTCACTCCACAGTCAGTGCAGGTCTTCTCTCTGACACTCAAGACAAGTCCCACATGCTGTTTTTGTTTAAGGCTGTACACTGGATTTGGAATGAATATTCACCGATGTTCTTTACCATCTCTTACAGTCACACTGAATCCCTGCTCCAGAATAAACTCTGGCATCTACCATCAGACAATGAACTCCTGATCACCCGACCACATGGAGTACAGTAGGGCAGACAACGTCTGTCTTCTGAAGGAAAACAATTTTTCACACCTGAATACCAGAGTAAGCACATCTCATTATCTCTTAAAATACTTCAAAAAGACAATGTGCATTAATTTCTTTTTTGGAATTCTTGCAAAATCTGCTTGCTTGCTTTAGGTGTTACTCAAGACTTGAATCCTTATGAACTAGAGGTCCTTGGGACAATATTGGGCCCATAACTACCATCCCTTGATGTATTCAAAAAAGGTGTCAGTGTGGCACTTCAACCAATGGTTTAATGGTGAACATGGTGGTGGTGCTGGGTTGATGTGAGACTTGATGGTCCTCAAGGTCTTTTCCAACCTTGATGATTCCATGATTCTATAAAAGCAGTGTTCTGCTTCTGAAGGCTGGTGGACCATTGCCGAGCAAGGCTCTTCTAGGCCAAGACAGACCAGGAGGAGTCAGGTCCACGTAGACTAGCGGACATTAAGGATACACAGATCTCATAAAGAGGATCCAAGCACTGCAGTCCGATGGAACTCCATCAGATGGTGAAGCTGGGAATTGCCACAAGGATATACAATACACAGAAATTTGGAGAAAACATGCTCCACTAAAAAAATGCAGTGTCTGGATAAAACAGTGCTTTAAGAATTCTCAAGTTATTCACCAAATTTTTAAGTTTTTAAAACTCTGAGTTTCTAAAGAAAAGCACCTGTGCTAACATCTGGCTGCTGACAAGTACTGGATTCATAATCAGGACCAGGAATGACCCTGCCAGGTAATCACAACAGCAGATACACCAGTACATTCAAGATTCAGAGGCCTTATGCCACTTCCTCACTGCAAGCTCCCCACAGGACTCACTGTGATTTGATGATAATGAAAAGGCAACACTGAGGGTGTTCCAGCACTACTTCTAAGCATATTTCATCAACAGAACCCTGCCCAAAGAAATGTTGCCCACTGTTTCCCTGGGTGAAATGGCGAGAGCGTGTGCTGATGAAAGCTCCCCAGCCCCGCCGGGGCCCGCAGCGAGTGGCTGCTGCCACCCATGACCCTGGTGTGCTGCAGGGCTGCTGAGCAGGGACACATCACACACCCCTGCCTGCAGCACCAGGCAAGCACCTGTAGTTGTTCTGTTTCTGAGGCACTTTACATTGTGCTGCTTTTTTGATGGGTGGGAAAAAAAGGAAAAAAAAATCAACAGAAAAGGAAAGAGTTTCTAAAAATACATTGTTGTTTAGCTCAGTTTGATGCGATGTCCATTATTCTAACCTCATTCACAAGTTTTTTCCCACCCTACCCACAACTTTCATACAAGACACACATTGTCATAGTATTGCTACAAGCCTTAGAGATTAGGGTTTGCTAAGGGACCAGAGTTTATGACAGGAAACCATTTTCAGATTGCATTAACTCATTGTACTTACGAATTTTAAGAAAACATTTCCCAGTTCATGCTGAGACTGGGGTTCTGGTTGCAAACAGAATTCCAGAGCAGCCAGGAACTCCTTGTGAACACCAAGAATGTCTTCAATGTTTGAAAATAAGATCTGAAATATAAAGAGAAAAACATTGCCAGTTTTTCAATATATCACAGAGTTTTTTTCTTAGTAACACCAAAATACTGTAGAGCTCTAGACTTACCACAATAGGATCCAAAGCTCAGACAAGGTCTTGTAAAGAATGAACTATGTTGTATTTGCCCCTTTCCTAGCCCCCTATAAAAATCTTTACTGCTACTGAAGTACCTGCTGTAAATTAAGGTTATCTTTGCAGACCCCAGAGCATGATAAATGCAACCAACCTCTTTTAAGTCTTGAGAATATTTTTCATGAGAACAGCCAGGTACATGGAGCCACAATGTCAAACTCATTTCACAGGAGACAGAAGCAGGGAGTAATTTGCCTTTCCTTCCCATGTATTAGAAATCCCTTTCTGGAAGAAAGGGACTTGAAGGTATCACACACAAGGGTGCACTTGTAAATAGGAGACAAAATCTGCTGTATGGAATCCGGCCTTTCACTGCCCAGAGTACAGAATCGCGTACATTTCTCACAAACCTCAAGAGCAGCATTTAGAGCTCCCTCTCACTGACCTCAGTGACACCAAAAGGCACATGTAGAGGGGAAGAGGCCCCTCGTTCAACCTTGTATTAAAAGCTTATGGTGACAGTTAAATGATCCCTGTGATTAGAATATATGTGTGCCAAGGGGAATAAACCGCCAGGGTGAAAGATGCTATAAACACACTGTAAATCTTGGTCATTTTCATACGAAATGTGCAAAGAAAGTGTGAATCCACATGTAGGAGATGGAATGCTACCTAGAGAGGGGCAGAAGTCCTGATGTGAGGTGACAGCCATCAGTACTGGCAGCCTGACTGACGTGCAGTGCAGTCAAACAAGCTTTCACATCGGAAGAAGCTCCCAGATCTGGCTCAGTGAGCAGGTGACCCTAAAGTATGCAGCCTGACAGAACCAACATTCATCTTCCTGCCATTTGCTGTGGGAAGTGATCAAGCCTAACATCTCCAAACACTTCCCAAAATGCCTTACCGTAACACCAAACTCTTCATCTTTATGCAGTAGAATTTATTCACCAGCTGTAGCACTGAGTCAGCCTGGTGGCTGGTGATGTGGCAGCAATTCAGAGAAACAATAATCTGTAAATTAAGTCTAGTTATTAAGGCTAGGACTGAAACCTCAATGCCTTGTTTAAAACCAATTTCTTTTTGGTTTAGCAGGGGTGGACAAAATCAGGAATTCAAGGCTCTGCAGGCAGCCAGGTTCAACTCTATGTTTCCATTACTCACAAGGATGGGCAGAGTATTTCTCTTAAACTCCTTCAAGCTGACTGCATGTCCAGAGCAGAGCCTGTTGCATCTTCCTTGTCTTTGCCTCCCTCCCCCTTCAGGAATTCTGAGATATGGTGCTGTGCACCATCATTAATGCCCACTTGTGCCTCAGAGCTTCTTTCTAGGCCTCAAGAAGCTGAAAGATTCCAATACACTGAATTTGCACTGACTGGCTCTGAACCCAAAAAAAGGCCAGGGAGCTAGGATCCTTTCATTGCTCCCTAAAAACTTCTTATGCTAATTCAAGTGAGCCTGCAAGTGTGTGAAAAGTGTGTGAAAGAGTGTGTGTAAATGTGGCTGCAAGTGATGTGATGCGATGTGATGATGCAGTAGCCCTTGCCTGCATTGCTTTGCTGGAAGCTGTACCAGAAGGGGATTAACAAGCAAGAGGAAAACATCTGTCAGGGATGATTTTATCCTTCAGGAGCAGTCTTCAGGGGTGGTTTTTGATCCAAGGAATATCTGTGCAAGCTAATGAATTCTGAGGTGATCAGTAAAGCTCTGTTTGCAGTAGAATTTGCAGGTAAGAGCTACTTGAAAATCAAGGCAGCAGACAGACCTTGACTGCACATGGTCTTGTACCACATCCAGTTACCAGCACTGTGCATGCCCTCAAGTTGTACTGCCTTCAAACTGCTCTATCAGTGAAGTGACAGCAGTGCCTGCTGTGAGCACAGTCTAACAGTAACACATCAGGAGAGTTATTTCCACATGAGGCAGTGAATACATTCAAACCAATTTTTTTTATCATGTTGCTGCAGCTGTTAGTCACTGGCACACTTGTAAAATCTGGGCCTGACACAGGACTCAATGTGGCCTTTCTGGAGAGAGCTACAGAGGCTAAAGATTACTGAAATCTCTGGTGCCTAACACCAGCTGTAGGAGAAATCTGCAAAATTATACTGGGAGCAATAACCCAACTTATCTGAAAAAGCACTTTCTCTTTGTCCAGGTAAGTGACTGCCTGAGTGCCCTGTATTTTCCTTGAGGCATTTCTGCCACATGAAGAGAGTAAAGTCAGGCTTCTCCTTACATAATCCCACACCATTTTTAACAGTCTTTTCTACTGTTGGCCATCTCACAGCTCTCTGGTGACTCAAGACACACAATATCAGCAGCAGATTATCAGAAGTCCCAACTCCACATTGCTTTTCCTGCCTCTATCAGTGAGGTGAGAGAAAGGAGTGGGAAATAAAAAACAAGTATCTTTCAACTGCAGGAGAGACAAATTATTTGGTATAGCGGGAGATGGAGGGTGGAAGGAGGAGACAAAACAGCGCAAAATTCTTTCAGGAACCTCCTCACACAAAAGTCTCACAATATGTAGACCTCCCACAAAAACCCAAATTCCTTTCCACAAGAACCCAAAGGAAAATTCCTGCCCCCTTCTCATAAGCCCTATCAAATTTCTATTAGTAGAAAACAGCAGATGCAAATTGGCTAAGCAAATACTGTCAAACAAAACAGACAAGGTCTGTGGATTCCCTGCCTTTCCTCTCAAAGACACTGAAATGGCCCCTCTGTAGTCTACTCAGCATTTCACAAATCTTGCCAAAAGTTAGTATCGCTGACAACACTACACTGTTGTCAAATTTTACTAAAATTAGCTGGTGAGATGAAAAATTACTGGAAGATGACAGCTACAAGAATAGGCAAGCAGATTGACAGATAAACTGTCAACATGAGCTCCTTTCCTTAGGGAACCAACTTAATGATAAGCATCAATATGACAAGAGGATGTTTGATATTTATATCTCTGAATCCAGCCTTTCATTGCATATCACTTTCCCTACCAAGAAAACAAGGAAGACAGAAGAAATACCTTAACATTCTCCTCTGTTATGTACTTCTCAGCTTTGTCCACTGCATTCTGTCGGATCCGGTGAAGAAATGCCTGTAGAGATGAAAGAAGATTTACGTTCAAATAGTTTGATAATACTTTGATTTCAGTCTTTTATTTCCTCTAGGTTCCCATCAACACAGTGTGGCTGATTACCTTCAAGACTGAAAGAATTCATGAAAACATTTATGTAAACATTCATGAACTCCCCACCATAGATGTCCAGGCTGCACGCAGGCACTACCAAAGACATTTCCTACAATGCTGTTGGGCTTTGCCTGACAATAAATATCTTCCCTTTGTTGAAGACTTTAGCTTTAATTATCTGTTACTAGCAGTAGACTACAGCACGGTCCAGTCACTCTGAAGGTTTCCTGTGTCCCCAGGAGGCAGCTCTTCTGTCCCCAGGGCAGTGTGGAAGGGACAGTCACACTGCTGGAGCTGAGGCACATCAGAGCCATGAGCTGGGGCTAGGGACAAGTTCAACAGTCTCACTATACAGGGAAGGGAAAGGGAAATCACCAGACAGTGTCTGCAACACACTGTCCTGTTCACTTTATTTCAGTTGGTTAAAAACAGATGAAGCAATGCTGGAACTTTGCACTTAGGTCAGGTTTCCCCTTCCCTCAGCTCTGCACAACTCTGGCTTTAACAGCCAAATCAATAATAAGCTCCAGGCCAGATACAAATGAACAGTGATCTGAATATCAACCTGAAACGCCTAACTCTGGCTACTGGAAGTTGGGAGGACCTACTTGCATTTAGTCTGAACACACCCACAAACCTATCTGACTGAGTGGGAAGGGTTTAGAAAAGAATACTGCATGGGATTTCCATCTCAAGACTCTGCTGGTTTAGCTATTATTGGCTAAAAGGCATCTGTGAACTGAGAGCAGAGAATTTTCCTACCCACAGGCATCAGCAGAGATGGAAATACCTTCAGGAGGGACTGAAGGGTAGCCAGTGAGGACAGAATCTGCTGCAATAAACTATATAACCTCTACAAAGAAGGGAAGAGGGCTTTCCTCTCTGTCTTGTCAGTGGCTTCTAACTTGCCTCCTACACAAAGGAGTGAGCCCTGCAGAGTGCAGTGAATAAGACTGAAAGAACTTTTCTTACTCACCTGAGAGAGTGAGGGGAAGTCGGTCATGTGTTTATTTAGGGCACAAAGCAGCTTTGTTACAGCTTGATAATAAAAAGCCTTTTAAAACCGAACTATTCCTGAGCAAGGTCCTGTCAGCTGGTGCATACTCAGCTTTTGCTTTTTCCCTTTTGCCTGCTGGGATCAGCAGCAGCTTACAACCTGTTCAGAAGCAATGCCACTGAACCAAACTTGGAGCTTATGGAATGCCTTCATCTCTGGTGTTCTGCTTGGCAGACAGTGAACATGTTCATCTGACTGACTTTCAGCTCTAAAAGGGGCACATCTCTGTTCCAGCCTAGGCATGGATCTCTGTCACTCATCATCCACTCACACTTTAAAGGACAAGCAACAGTAAAAAAGACATTAATTAATGAGGCACAGAGACCCTACATTTGTTTTTAGCCCTGGATTTTCAACCTGCTTTTGAACAAATTTCAGGGACCATAACCATATTGTTCCTCTATTACTGCTAAATAGGAAGATCTTGGCTAGATTCTAGCTAGATATGGAGAACCTGGAGGAGTTTGTGGGGACTAAGAAGTGTGAAGAATAGATTCCTGCATCAAAGGAAACAGGACACATGTGCCAGTGGCAGAAGAGTTATTTTGTAAGGAGCAGCCAGTCCACCCTGCCAATAATCTGGCCAGGAACTGTAGTGCTCAGCAGCAGTCAGGGAACTGTGTGAGATGAAGTGTTCAGCACGATGACTGATGACAGGAAGAATAGCTGCTGCACTCCCGTGTTGGGTGTGATAGCTGAGCATTAGTAACCAGGCATCTGAGTTGTACAAAGTGGCACATCATTCTAGAGTCACTCACTCGCTAACGGGAAGTCAGCAGTGATTTTCCTCGCTTTAATCACAAACCTGTTTGGAGACAACAAACCCAACTGAAATGATCAATTAACCTACACAATTAGCAGCTCCACTGGTGACTAATAGTTACCTGCACATCAGTCGCAGTATGAAGGGTCTAATAACAGAGAGCTGTATAAAGAAGTGCCAATCACATTAGCTGTTACAGGCCACTCAATAAAAAAGCAGAGACTGTGTTAATCTGTGATGTTTGTCTGAAAAGACCACATGATGTGGAAAAGGAAAGGGAGGAAAAAAGAGAGGAAAATCAAACAAAAGATTAAAAAAAGGCATAGAAGCAGAGAGAGGAAGAAGGATGAAAGACCTAGAAGGAAAACAGTCAACTTTGTAGTCTCTCAAATCTCATACAGCCTGATTTGCCTTGATGTGAGTGGACAGCAGTCTCTCCAGTAATAGTAAAACAAGATAGTTACAAGACATTTTGGTTTTATAGATTTAATAGTCTAATTTCCAAAATTAAATTCTCCTCAAATTATCAAAATGTAGTGGATGCCAATCAAGTTTTGTTCCCCATTTTTCCTACTTCCCCAATACCTACTGAGGTGCAAGAAGAATCTTTTGCAACACAGTCATTCAAACTAAAAGTATGAAAACCACAAGCTATTAAACAGCAGTTCATGGAGATAATGTTGCATGCCCCGTTCACATGGCAACACCACTTTCTTCCAAACCACTTCCTGCTTGGAAAAAGCAATCCTTTTCCCAGAGATGTTATTCTGACATTCAGGTCAGCATTCCCCAAACATCTCCAGTGTTTTTTTTGTGCTACTTGTTTTATTATGGTCTGAGCTCATCTCTACTAGCACTAGCCCTCTAATCGCTTGGTGATACAGACTCCAAGATCTATTATACAAGTAGTGTACAACTCTTTTGGGGGAAGGGAGTTCATTAGACCTATTGATTTAGCTGGAAAATCAGAGTTATTTGGACCAGGACATGACAGAAGTGATGCCAAAAGAGAGAAGGTGGTGGTGGATGAATATTGAAAAACTTGCCGTGCCTATATCTTACTTATATTCCAAAATATTTTGTTATAAGACAGGAAGTAGTTGAAAGGGGAAAAGCTTGTCTGACCTCCTACAAAGTTTGTGAGACAAATTCTCTCTGGTTGCTGCAAGCTCTTCATACTCTACACAACTCATATATAAATTCAAGGGGTCTGGTCCTTGGCATTTTTCATAGGGACCCCACAGTACAATTCTTTTCACCTGCAAGACCTTCAATCTCTGTAGAAACTAGCCTCCAGGGATATGTGGAAGCATGGGGGGTCGGCTTCCTTAGGAGATCTTGGAAGTACCACCTGGGGACTCTGAAAATCATTCCTAGGACACTGTAGGATGATCACAATCACCTCTCCATTGCACTCAAGAGCAGAAATCTCTACTGTGGCATGCTGTTGGTTTCCTCCTCTCTGAAACTATCAGGGATTACTGAAACAACAACCAACTGCAGATCACCGAGACTGCTGAAGAGCTGAAGCTGACCAATGGGCAACAAAAGTAGGCTCTGTTTCCTTCCATCTTCTTGTACCCTGGTCAGGACTTCTAAGAATGACGATTTCACGGATTTCATGAGGGGCAGAGATGGAAGTCAGCTGACAGCACATCATCTCTTCCTTTATCCCCCAGCTGCACTGCTGCCACTGCCAGTGCTCCACCGTGCTCATACTGGGCCAGGTCTGAGGTCTCTGCATGGGCAGCAGAGGAAGAGAGAAGCACTGGACAAGCCCATGGATCCAGAACAAGAACAGGTCATGGCACAAGGCAGGGAAAAAATGGGAAACCAGGCTGATCAGTTTTCATTCTCCTGATAAAGATTTTAAAGGTCTCATCTTCCATTTTAATGTGCTCAGAATTAGGAAAACAGTCCAGAGAGGACTTGTTTTGGTTTAAAATTCTGCTGTGGTAACATAATGTTTATTCGTGCACTGTGACTTGTTGTCCTAGAGATCTGCTATTCCCAAACTCAGCAGGCCACAGCTGATGCTCCTCATGTCATGCATAAGCACGACTTATAGTTTGTCTTCCAGGCTTAAAAAACCTTGCATGATTCAAGCAAATCTATGACAAATTAGAATGAGCAGAGTGAAATGTGTCCTTTCTGCTTCACATCATGTTGGACAAGTTCCTTCCAATACAGATTAATAGAAACATTACAGATCTAGAGTGACATTTAAGTATAAAAATTAATTCCATTAAATAAGTACTTTTTAATGGCCCTTTTTGTTTGAAAGTGTTCTGCTCTTCCATTCACGCTCCTCACAATCCACTGTTTCAATGAAATCTCATTGTTTTGAGTGTCTCTGCAGCACCTCTAAACCACAAAAGCACAGAGTATGTTTTAAGGAAAGAATTTGTTAATTAGTTGCTGTCACATGAAAAAGTTGCACGCATGAAACACATGAAGCAACTGGGACTTCTCTCAAATCCTTTTCATATGGGCCTTGTTGAACGCAGCTTGTAGCCTTAATTAGGGAAAAACAGTATTTTCCATCTTCTATGTAGCAGAAGTAACACAAGATAACACTAGGGACAAGGCAGTGACAGTTTGCTCATGCCCCTTCACAAAATTCATGTTTAAGGCAGATACTTCCTCAAACATTCAGAAATAGCAAGAGACTTCTTACTGAACAGCAAGGCAGGCAAAGTGTGCCTACCCCTGAGGGAAACGAAAAGGAGAACAGAAACAGCGCTGAGGCAACTGGTCCCAGTTTCTGGAGAAGCAACAACTTAAAGCAAAATCCTGTAAAAGCTGTTTTCTGAACACCTGAATGCAATGTCACATTGCACTTGAGAGACAAGTGAGACTATTTCATTAAACTCATCAGTGATCAGGACTGATTCAGAACAAGTGTCCAGGGATCTAAATGAGCCTGGAATTTTCAGGGTTAATATTAATAAATTGTTTTACACTTGTGCCATCAGTTGCTTAAAGCCTCTTGCAAGTGTAGATATCTTGTTTCCAAGAAAATGTGTTCACAGTGACAAATTAAGAGGTGACATGAACAATAAATTCCAGCATTTGACCATCACTATCATCTTCACCTTGCAACTACAGCACAGGGGCCATACATATGAACAAGAACTTGCAAGCACAATTTTAATTTCTCTTTTTTTCATCAATTGAATTAGTGTTGCCACTAAATTTGGCTGTTAGAAGTCTTTGCCTCCATATCAAAAAGCCCCATTGTCTTTAGCAGCTCGAAGGTCCTGTGGAAACACAGCTTTACTGAAATAGTCTGACAAATTCAACTGAGTGTTTGCTGAAGTTTGTTTCAAGAACAGATGCATCCTTGCTCATGTTACTCAATTGTTAGCTTTGAACCTTGTCATTCTGATCATGCTCTTTTGCTTTCTATCAGATATGCAGCTCATAAGCTAAAGCTCTACACAAATGACAGGAAACAAATACCCTGCATCCCCATCCTACATGTCATCTGCAGTTCTCACCTGCACTGAGGTCTGAAAGTGAATGCAATAAATAATCTCAAAGTACCATAACAATGACTGCACAGTGCTATTTCAATCTTCCAGTATCTCCTTTCAAGCATAGTTGTAACTACCTGGCTGCAGGACTGCAGTGACGGCTCACAGTCTTGGGTCACCACCCAACTGAGAATCAAGACACCTCAGCTGGGAGGAACCTGCTCCAGTTCTGCTGCTCCTGGCACGGCCTGAAGTGCTGTGCACTGTTAACCATCATCTAATCATGTCCATCCTAGAGACAGATGGGTTTTAAAGACAGATAAAGTAATACTTGAGTAAATATGGTGATTGGTTTTCCAACATCTCTTGCTGTCCTGGGAAAATGCCAGCGTACAATGTAGAATACTGGGCCTGACTCAGATTTTTCAGTTGTGAAGTTAAGTTAGAATATTGGAAATCAGATGCAACTCCTTTGACATTATTAGCATTAAACATGTAAAATGGAGCAATACGGAAGCAACTGTACTACTTTTAAAGAGCCTATGACTGTATCTCTTACTGGCAATCCAGTAGTCCCTCACTGCCCAATTACTGGCTGCTATATTAATATTTCTATAAAAACACATTTTAAATTATGAGTGTCTGGAGAAGGAAGGAAGAACTTAAGCATCTGAGAGTGCATTATACTAAAATTCTCCTAAACAATAGAGCCACAGCTGTGAGAGAGAGCAACTCTGCAAAAACATTGTAGCTGTAGCTGAGACCTACAGGCAAATTAATTCATCAGCAAACACCTGAACAGGGACTTGCCTGATAGACAGAGGTGTTTAGTAGGAGCAAATAGCACCAGAAATATCTTTTATTGCCCTATTTTCAGGCTTCCTGTGTATCAAACTGGCTTTAAAGCCTCAAAGCTTATTAGTACTTTTTTTTTAATCTATCCCCTGAAGAGGAACTAAATTATTAGCTAACCAAGATGATTAATAAAAAGGAAAAAAAAAAAAAAGAAAAAGTCACACACATCATGGAGTATCAATCATTCTCTGCAAACAGCTCAGGCAGTCTGAGCTGTAGAAGCTGCACAATCATTTCACACACAGAAAGGCACAGGAGTTACAGGAGGCACCATCTCTTCCCACAGCAGACTGCATGACCACTCACAAAAAAAAGCAGATTCCATTTCAGGTGAAACTGGAAAGACCCTCAGGAAATAAATGCAGCTTCGGTTGCAAAATTCAAATATGTCACAAGGGAGAGATCCTTTGACCTGAAGCTTACTTTCACTGGGTATTTTTTGTAATTGTATAGATACATAAGCAATAAATACATTAATACAAATAATAATAAACAATAATAAATACATATCACAAAACCACCACTCATACTGGCAATTTAATAAACTTTAACTAAGCACTAATCATGGCAATTTGAAACTTCTTCCCCGATTCTTGGTCTGACATATGGTGAATGCTGACAAATACTAAATGAAATATAGAAATAAATGAAATATTCAGAAATTCTGTTATTTGAAATTATGTAAGTGCATGTATGAATAAAACATTTCAATAAATAAACTTGATTATTTATTTTTAAATACTAGATAAGAGAAACAGCTACTGCTAACATGAAGTACATGCCTGAGATAATTCCAAAAATCTGATTTGTCCTCAGCCAACCCTGAATTTTAACGTTCATGCTGTTATGACCACACTGTCTATAACATCAAATCAATCACAAAACACTGGCATTGCACAGCACTGGGGCTTTCAGCTGTGCTTTAAGGGCTCAGACATTCCAACTGTTTTCTTCTCTCTTGGAACTTCTTGACAGAGGTCCAGCACAAAATGGCTTCTGTCAACAAATCTCTTGGGCTTTAAATGAAGATTCACCTCATCTACTCGAACCCCCTGAAAACTGAAGCCTTCCCTGAGTTAGTGATCCAGGTTCCCACTACAACAGAGCAGTGGGCAGGCAACTTAGAGGATGAATTACTTTAGGAGGCTATTTAAAAAGAGAGGCTGAATTACCATCTAGAAAGTTTTCTCTTTCTATCAAGGTTAGCCTGGGTGACAAACTTAGTTCAGACCATGCTCCTCTGCTACACCCTTCTCACAGCATCGGCAAATACAAATTCCAGGGCAGTGAAGTGCTACTGAATCGTCTCTAGAGGTGAACTAGAACTGTCTCGGTCACTCATGGATGCTTAGAGATGTGGTGGCACTGCAAGTTGACACATACAAAATTCACATGCACGGACATTCTCAGCACGGTGGCATTCTGGGACTAATCACAAGTGAGCTGATCTAGCAAGCACTTCCCAGGAAAAGTCTTTCACAAAAAAAGCTCTAAAAAGATCCCGGACCATCATCTGCATCTCCAGCATGCTGCTGTTTACACTGGAATTCTGCAACAAAAAAAACACGGTCAAACCAAATTCATGCTTTGACTGATGGAGGGAGGTGGAACTGAAGGGAAGCCATAGAGAAAAATGTTGCAGCATTTCTCACTCCAAGGAGAGATCCCTTTCTTAAGGAGGAGCTGTTTTCATTTGAATTACAAAAACCCTTTTGTGAAGTGAAAGACAGGCTGCTGCAGAAGGGCCATTGTCTCTTCTCCATCACTGCCCTGACCTCTGCTAGCCCCTCCTCCCACCAGTCACTAATATTTGCATTCTCAGACAGGTCGAAAGATCCCAGTTCACTTCAGGGCCCCAAAAGCTACATTTCACACTTCTGAAATCCTTCAGAACTCATTGCTATTAATTTCTGCATATCTCCCATATCCTGACTTCTCTTGACTCCTCTTCATACTCTCCCTCCTTTATAATGTCATTTCTATATCACTTTCAATAATCTCATTATTGTAGACTTAAAACCCCAAACCCCTCCTCTTCTTTGCCTAAGCATGCCCTTTTGTGAATATCTATCCCTGGAAGATTCCACCCCATTCTAGTATCAATAGCAAATATGTTTGTTTGGATTTTCAAAAGAACTTAAGAAAGCTACATGCATAACTCTCTCAAGCCTTTGGAATATTCTCCCTTTTACTGGCCTCTTCATGTAATTTTCCCTGTTCTATAATCACAAGATTACTTTAATCATCTTCCTGTAGCATGGCACTCTTCAAAATGTTTTCAGGACAAAGTTTGGTTGAACAGTGTGGTTTACATCACTTTCATGTAGAGAAATAAATCCAGACAAGTCTGTGTCTGCTTAGTCTTTATGGTACTTTAACAAAAGTTTGTTTCAGAAGTAAGGGACCAGTAAACAACACATGAATTTTACTCATATTACTTACATTCACTGTATTCATACTGGAGAGATGCATGCAGATTGCAACTAGTTCTCAATTAGAGGTGGCTCCAACTACTAAGATCCTATCAGCATCAGGGGATGTTTTCTCAGGTTTTGGGCTCTAAACAGCTCCTCTTTTTTCAGGAGAGAGGTAGGGGCATCAGAGAGATTAGAAACATCAAGTGGTATCCAAAATAAGGTAAAATCAGGATGATGAATTTAACTGCAGCAAAAATTAGAATTTCTTCAAATAGTATTTCAAGATAATAATCTGAGCTAAAGAACTTTGCTATCAGAAAGACTACTCCTCTTCTACTCTTTCCAGTGATGGTGTCTTGATACACTAAACATTAAATAGACAAGACAGAGGAAAACTTTAAAATTAAATCTAGTCCCCTAAAGTCCGTGAAATATTCTTCATTAGTTGCAACACAGCCTTAGGATTTCACCTACCTGAAGCAGACCAGTTCACTGACACTTGCTCTGAATTACCTGGGAATCCACACTGGGCCCACAGCTTCGTCTCCAGGGACCCACAAACCTCATCTACATTGCAAACATGTAACAAAATCCCAGGATCTTATTTCTCTAGGAACACTGTCTACGTTCTGATGATACCCACATAAGATTGTCTCTCATAAGCCAGTTTAGCATCAGACTTTGGATCTAAATATTGAGATCGCTTGCAGAGGTTTCCTCTGGAGGGCCGGTCTGCCTGGCGGGGCTGGGCAGCGGCGGCCCCGGACTCGGCCGGGAGCGGAGGAAGGGCCCGGGGGCCCAGGGCTTCCCTGAGGCGCCCCAGCAGATGGCGACGGTCCTTCCTCAGCGAGGGAGGTGTTAATCCGGTCCCACAGCCGCTCTTAGGAGCGGAACTCACCCACGGGAGAAGGCAGCAGGAGACGGAGCCTCGCAGCGGGGCCCAATTCTCCCCACAGAGACCGCAGCCTGTCTCCTTGTGGGGCCGAGAGAGCTGCGAACTGCGCCAGCCCCGATCTCCCGGGGCCTTCTGCTTCCCGAGAGAAAGGCCTGAGCCAGGAGAGCCCAGGAGAGCCCAGGAGAGCCCAGGAGAAAGCCCTGAGCCAGGAGAGACCCCTGAGCCAGGAGAGCCCAAGGGAAAGCCCTGAGCCAGGAGAGCCCAGGAGAGCCCAGGAGAGCCCAGGAGAAAGCCCTGAGCCAGGAGAGACCTCTGAGCCAGGAGAGCCCAGGAGAGCCCAGGAGAAAGCCCTGAGCCAGGAGAGCCCAGGAGAGCCCAGGAGAAAGCCCTGAGCCAGGAGAGACCCCTGAGCCAGGAGAGCCCAGGAGAGCCCAGGAGAGCCCAGGAGAAAGCCCTGAGCCAGGAGAGCCCAGGAGAGCTCAGGAGAGCCCAGGAGAGCCCAGGAGAAAGCCCTGAGCCAGGAGAAAGCCCTGAGCCAGGAGAGCCCAGGAGAGCCCAGGAGAGCCCAGGAGAAAGCCCTGAGCCAGGAGAGACCTCTGAGCCAGGAGAGCCCAAGGGAAAGCCCTGAGCCAGGAGAGCCCAGGAGAAAGCCCTGAGCCAGGAGAGCCCAGGAGAAAGCCCTGAGCCAGGAGAGCCCAAGGGAAAGCCCTGAGCCAGGAGAGCCCAAGGGAAAGCCCTGAGCCAGGAGAGCCCAGGAGAAAGCCCTGAGCCAGGAGAGCAGCCAGCCTTCCCCTGCACCGGCCACTGCTTTAGTCTCCTGTAAGTACCGGCCGTCATTGTCTGTCAGCAACAGATGGGAGAAAACTCCCTGAGAGAAAGAAAACAAAAGAGGAGCAATCCTAACCTCCAACTCAGTGCATTTACACTTCCTACCACAGGAAGGAAAGGAACAACTTTGGAGTTGCCAGTTTCTATGCACCTTGCCGGGTGACTGCACTTACACACACAGATGGGTTGCATACACAGCTGCACTTGCAAAATCTGCCTTGATGTATTTGCAATTATTTACATACAAAAAAAAGAGGGAGAAGAAAAAAAAAATAGCATCTTTCACATGTTGGTTTAAAAAAAGATTTAGACAAATAAACCTCACAAGTACAATTTTATTACTATCCCAGAGCAGGAACAGACGGTTTGGCTGAAGGTCCAGCAGCTGATCTGAGCTGGTTTTTCCAACCAGTCTGCACCATTTTGAAGTGTGCCCCACCTAAGTGCCCATGGGAATGGCTCAGTTTTCCTACCAGATTGCCTATACTGCAGTACAGTGGAAAGCACAGACTGTTTGGGGAAAAAACAGGCAGGAGAAAATCCTTAATTAATTATGAAATAGAATGCCAAAATTTTAACAAAATCAGAAATCTCCCTGAAGGCAATGTCATTCATGGGCCTTGGCTTTTTTTCTTCTCTTTCAGAAACAGCACTACAGACCTAAAGGACACTGCAGAGCTGTCTAGAGCCAACCTCCAGCCACAAAGAACCTCAGAAACATCCTCAGAAGGCTTACTCATGTCAGGGTTCCTGCCCAGCTTTACACACCTAGAACATTTAGGCTATTCACACCCCTGTTTGGGGTGCCCAGATAGATCTAAACTCTTCACTGCACCCAATACTCAATGGTAACCAGTCACATTTCCTCTTGGACAAGTGGAAAATTACGCCATTCTGTCAGGTCTAAGAGCTAGACGAGTCTAAAAATACCGCCTGTCTTACTGCCCCAAGGCAGCCCAGAGCAGGGTTCCACAGTTCCCCTTCAAATACATTTGTTTTCTTGTGACAGACTGAAGAAAGACTCTCTCTCATGGTGGCATTCCTTCTCTGCACACATGTTCTTGCAGAACACAATCATATCACACAAAGTCTTTAACTCCAGCTTCCTGTGAAACAGAGTGAAGAATGAAATCATTATATTTTAAACATAAAGGGGAAGTTGAGCTGGCAAAGCTTGCTGCAGCTCCTGAACTGAAGGGCTCCCACAAGCACACTGCCCTCCCCAACCTTCCCATGGCCTCAGACTGGCCTGGAGGGTCTGCGAGGCGATGCTGGTGCCACTGATGACGTGTCTGGTGTTCTGGCTTGTGGCAGGAGGGTGGTGTTGGCAGCTGTGTTTCTAATCTGTGCATAGTCTAGAGCAAAGCTAAAAATGTAGCTTTGATATATACACTTGTTCTTTCTTTGCAGAGGTGCAAATAGATGGGAAACCTTAAAAAGAATTACTAAAATTTTAATTTCAGAAGGGGCTTTGTGATCTAAACAGTTTTTTCAAAGTATTAATGATGTTTTTAAATGAAAATCAGATAAAATTTGACCTTCCTTCATCTGAAGCCAACTGTATTACATTGCTAGGAAACATAAAGCAAATCTCTCCAATCCTCAATCTGTTTCTGCAACTTGCTCTTTTCTCAGAACTGCTACAGCTTTGTCCCTTGCACTACAAAACCAATTATTAAAGCAGCTTGGGGACCTATCACCAGGACAGTCCTCTGGAAAGTGAACAACTATCTTCAATGTGGGTATCTCATATCTGCAGAGCTGCAGTTAGGATTAGGTATGACTTTGTTCACCACTCCATCCAGACAGAGGAATTGTCCCTGCTGAAGAAAAGGCATCAACCACACTGCCTGTATGCCAATGCACTGGCTGGTGAGTTTAGCAAACCATTCATTTAGGCTGCCATCTTCTCTTCTGCAATACTTTCCCTTCAGCTGCCTTTCTATTAGAGGCTCACTACTAGTACCTACTATGTAGCAAAGAAATTCACCCACGGAGTTCCCTTTGGAGCCAATGCTCCTGCCACTCATCCTATCGGCCCGTGCAGCATCTCCCAGTCCACCTCAGACACTGCTGGCACTACTTCCCCCAAGTATCCATCTCTACCAGTCCAAAGAACAAATCTCAAAATTTGCTGCCACAGCTCAGGTGCATGCTGGCCCAAAGCAAATAGCTGGTTTAAACCTCATCTACCACATTTACACACTGGATTGAATTTAGCCTTTGCAAGAGTCCCAACTGCATCTGTGAACTCAGCTGATTGCCAGTTACTGAGTGCTCACACAGAGCAGGGCTTTTATTTGTAATAAAATATTTAGAGTGGAAAAACACCACAGAATTTAATAAAAGAAACACTCTCAGACTGCCAATCCCTTGTGGTACATCTATGCAGATGCTTGGAATTCCCTACATAAATAAAGATGGAATTTAAAGTTCTGCCAATTAAATAAATGTCTGTTTCAACTCAGTTTCATATGAAAACAGTAACCAATTTTACTTACACAAAATAAAGTGTGAAGTCCTGGATTATAAATAGGCTCCATTTGTGGATCTCTTTTCACAGTTACTCTGCCTGAATAGCTGACTGTTCAGAGAAAAAAAATACACCAAATTTGCATACCTAAGCACAACTGCATTAGCCAACTTAAAAGGCAACAGACACACACAAAGTTGAATTTAGAGACATCAGACATCTTAAATAAGTGTTTGTCATTCCCATAGAAAATGTAATAGATCTAAAAGGTTTTCAAGAATAAATGTTTAGAAGCTTATAGAGACAACATCTTTTCTAGTGAACTGTTTCAGTCTTTGCACAGTAAATGTACCAGGAAATTCAGGATGCTCCATCAACTGTCACATCAATACAGGATCCTTCACCAAAACCCTTTTTATTTGAGCCATGTACCAAATTAAGGAACTGTGTTTAAATGCACTACAGATGGTGGACAAATCTAAAGCAGGAGGAAAACTGGAACTGCAACCCTTCCTGCTCAGCCAACAGTCTAAGCAGAGTATCCTGCTCTCTGTACTCTGGGAATCACTCCTCTGAGCTGGGAAGAACCCACCTTCCTTTTGTCAGTCTACTGACACTGAAAGCTGTCCTGTGTTTTTCTTGGGAGAAAAACTTAGAATACTCTGCTAGTCTTCTAGCAGGAAGCAGAAGAGACGCAAAATAAGAAGTGACAAGAAAATTTTCCAGTGCACTTACCTGAACTTCAAAAAACCAACACAAAGCTCTGACACCAACATCCCTGACAACACAAAAACAGCCATGCCAAAGGACAGGGCCTTGCTTTTGCAGTCAGCCACTTGGGACTGAAAGCAGGTAATAACACAAAATACCCATGAGAAACACGGAGAAACCACAGCCGGAAGTAATAAACACAGGATGTCACAAAAAGTATTTTTATTTATTTTATTTATTCTTTAATTCATCTCCAAAAAACCCAAAATCATCTTCAGGGCAATGCTCTACTGAAAGCATGTCACAGCTGGGAGCACATCACCACTATAGCTAGGTGGCTGTTCATGATTTGATTCTGATGCTTATTATCTTTTCAATGGAAAACATGGTTTGTCACACTATTAGTGTCTCCAGATTTGAGTGGAACCTATAAGAATTACAATTTCTTTATATATATTCTGTCAAGGTGACTAGAGTTTTTGTTTTGACTTTTATTTTTCCCCTAATAGGACAGTCCTCGAGGCACTGCAAGATCCCTCAATAGGAAAGGGCTGCTGGCTGCTCAAAGCCCTTTTCAGTGACTCCTGGCTCTCTCCAGCCAGCAATCCAAGGGTTTGTTGGCTTCACTTACTGTTCTAAAAAGAAACATAAGGCAAGATGTGATTACCCACAAGTGTCTATGCTACTCCTTGTTTTATTACTTCTAGCAAATGGAGTTGTATTGACTCTCGCTGGTTGCTCTTGTGTCACTGGCACTATACAATAAAGCATCAACCTGTTTCAAATGCACATGCTGATTGAATGGGCATGATTCTACAGAATTAGGAAGTTCTGACCTCAGTCTTAGAAGTGACAGGTCCCTTGGTACTGATGAGATTTGTGTCTCGTTATCATAGTGCTAATTTACATGGCTTTTATCCCATCACTCCCAGTGTTGATTGGGTGGGTACCACTGGCAGGGTGGTACCTCATCTTTACCTTATCCCTTGCCCTAGAGCTGCCAGCAATGCTCCTAATTAAAGAACTGTCAGAAACCAAACTCCATCTTCAGGGCACAACTCTTACAAGAGTGAACCACAAATGAAGTGATGCCAGAAATCTTCTTAGATGTAACCCATGGCCCTGGATCCAAGGTCCTCCTGTGCATTACAGTGTTATTGGCACTCCATACAGGAGGCAGGAAGCTAATAGGAATGACTGTTCAGAATCTAGATGAGTAATTATGGTGGTTATTACTTATAAAACCATCCCATTATTCTAGCATTCCCTTCAAAATCCACTGTTTTTAATTAAATATAACATTACTACTATAACAAATAATATTAGGCCTTATTACCCAAATAAAGTAGAGCAATTTCTAGGAAATGCCTTTCTTCCATCATAGATGATGTTGACATTTTTTATTTTCTAAGTATTTAATTTTTCATGCCTGAATGCTGAAGCAACAAAATAACCACAGGGTTATTTCAGGAAAATCTGCTTTGAGCGCTACTTGGACTTGTTATCCTTCCTACAAAGCTTAATAAATCACCACTGATTTGTAAGGAAGAGATGGCATGGTTCAAGCAAACTCTGCAAAACACTAGAATATTTCAAATACCTCCGTAAAACAAACACAACATTGATCATATTAATATAGGTAAAAACTTAGCCTTTTCAGGTAACTATGAAAGGAACTTTGATCAGAAACTGGATAACAATGTAAAAAGAAATGCTAATACAGCTGGTCACAAACAAAGACATGCTATAGATACTGAAGCCCAGTGCTCTCATCAGAAAGTTTCATGATACCCATATACACATTTCACAATTATCCAAAAGGGTTGGGTAAAAGAAGGTACAGCATGAGTGACCACTTCCTTCCCAGAATTCAAACTTAAACAGCAGAAGGAACAATAGAAAATATGGGGGAAGAAGACAAGCAGACCTGTGAAGAAGTGAGGTGTGTGAACAGAAGGCAGTTTTTTCCTTACAAGTTCCTTACATGGTGCCCCGGCATAAGATAGCACTGGAGTGCTAACAAGCCTGCACCTCGGGGAGTGACGGCAGAGGTTCCTTGCTTAAAATTTTGAATATGCCTAAATGCTGTCTCTGAAATAACTGATTAATTTTGACCTAACACAGAATTAAATACTGTCTCTGACATGATAAAATAAGTGACAGTAACAATATAAGCACTGTTCAGGAACACTTTGCACACCTTGCCAAGATTTTCGCACTCCACTGCTGCTTTTTTCACTCTTTGATAAACCCAGTCATAACATCCTTGTTTTTAGTCCTATAACATGTGATGGGATGTTTTGTACTAGTTTAGTGGCAAAAGGAATGTAAAGGAAACTAAATGCATCGCTTGTATATCAGAAGGTGTTTTTTCTCCTAATGGGACAGGTTTTTCCCAAGCCTCACAGGACAGGGAACACAGCCCACCCTGGGCTCCACGGTGCCAGCTCATTGAGGTCTCTCTCAAGACAGCAGATGTGCTTGACTGAGCTGTGTCTTTTGATTCATATTACTCCAAGACACATATCTAGGCTCCTGCCAGATCCATTCCTCTTAGTCTTGGTGCCTTTGCATTTGGATCTCCAAATTGGATGTTAAATACTCTCCACCTACCTCTTTCTTAGAAAGACATTTAAAACGGCAACTCCCTGTCAGTAAGACCCTGCGGAACACAACTTGCACGTCAGACCACCAATGCCACGTACAGCTGGTTAAAAAGGATTTTGATTTTATAGAAACAATTTGTGGCATTTACCAAGGTTTAATTTTTTATATTAAAAAGTAACCAAATACATCCTCAGTTCCCATAACCCTCACTACACTTTTGCTCTCTCGAGTGTCCAAGAAAGTGTGAATTGGCACATACAGGTAACCACCAAGGTGACCACCAAACCACACCCAAAATACAAGGAGTAGATTTATTTCCTTACATTGCCAAGAGCGCTGGGGCAGAGACACCCGGGCTTTGTCAGGCTCAGCTCATCCCAAGGCAGTGACTCTCAGACTCTCAGCCCATCCCAGGGCACAGTGGCAGGGCCAGGGAGGCCCTCCTGCCCCAATACAAAGGACTTCACACATGCAGAGTTTATCACAGGCTGTGTTTTTATGATCTGTCTCTCTCCCAGCAGGAGGCTCAAGCATGTCCGTGAGAGTTTGTTATCTCTTCACAGGAATTCTACTTCTCAAGGCAGGCAAAGGATGAACAACACGAGGCATAATAAATGGAGTTTCCCCACACTGATACTCAGCATTCTCAGCTGTAAAGTCACTTTGAGCAGAACTATTCCCTCCTTGCCAAATCTTCTGTTTTTAACCCTTTCCTCCCAACACAAGACTCGCTTGGGCTAAGAATTTCACAGGCTGTATAATGAAACATTTTTCTTATTTGCTTCTCTCATGAGAGTCCAGCTTTTTTTTATTCTTTGTGTTTCTTGTGTATTGTTTCTAGAGACTTCAGCTTTCTTAAATCAACATGACTAGCCCAAGAGAAGGGAATTATTTAATCCCGTGCCAGAATACATGGGATTATTTAGAAAAAGTTATTTTTATATTGATGAAAAGTATTGTCTTTCACTGTCTGGGTTAATTTTTATTATTCTCTAGTCTCAATCTATTCCTTGTTGTTAAGTTTAAACACAGAATGACAAACTAGCAACTCCTGAATTTAAATCCCACCGATAAAATGGTGCCATTTCTAACCTGGAGTAACCCACCTACAGCCCACAGTAAATCCCTTTGGATTCTCCACTGATATTTCTTCATTTTCAGAACATAAAATGTCCAGGGAATTATTACTTTGCCTGAGGGGGCATCTTCTTTGCTGACTCTCACCTGCCAATCAGGAACTAAGAGCAGAGTTTATAAGAAAAGCCTCTCCTATATCCTTCTTCCTTTTGAGTCATCACAGCAGTCACTGATACCCTTCAAATTCAGTAAAAAAAACAGGCACAACACTTTCCAACTGTTTTCCTTCAAAGAACCTTCCACGTTACCAGATTTTAAAGGATTCATTCATATATACTAGCATGAACTAGTTTCTCTCACATAAGGCACACACAGAACAAATGCTTAAAAGACATGCTCTGTTTTCCAAAGGCTCATTATGGTGACCATTAACTATGGGAAGCTTTGTTTCAGGTAACACCAGTAAACCATGCAAGAATGTTTTAAATGCTCAAACTCACCAGATAAAACTTCAATCACTGTAAGAACATCATGTCCTGCTGAAGCATGTTCCACAGACAATTCTCCACTGGCTGAATACCTCACAAGTTATTGTTTCGACACCCTGTACTCCATCACATTTTTGATAGTTTTCGTAGGACATACACTTAGAATTGGCTTTTGTAAAACATCTTTGATGACTGACAGATTCCATCTGAACTGGCTGCATGAGCAGAGAAGTGGCATTTTTCTTCTGCAAAACACCCAGACTCTTCACACAATGTACACCAGAAAGGACAAGCCTCTTGCAGAGATTTAAAGCTTCTTTGTATACAGCAGGTGCTCTTAAAAAAGTCACTAATTCTACAACATCCCTGGGCTCTTACTGATACATGATGTTGATACCAGGTGCTGGAATGACTGTGCTTTGTATGGACACTCAGGGAACACAAGGATGGATTCCAGCCGCTGCTCTCAGATAGCAACCCTTACAACTGACACTCCAAGCCTCTTCTGTTATTCATATTAAGGACCAAATATTCAGATGGTGAAAAAAGGAGGTTTCATTTTTAAGTCTGAGGATTCATGAAGTTCATGGAACTCTCATGAATCTCCAGCATTCTCAGGACTTGAGGCATTTAAGTAACAAAATCAGAACAATCAGACATGCCTGATCAAGTTTGGATATTTATCTAGAACCTGAATGTACCAAAGGCAAGGTCTCATCAGTGTGTCTGACAGCTCAGCAGCTCTCCCTTCTGCAAGCTTGAGCAACGATGGCACAATCAGGCTAACTTCAGGATGCCCAAGAGCCTCCCAAATTGTCCTATTAACTAAAGATGCTCTCTTCAGTATCACTCACTAGGATGAAATACGAGGAGCTGAAAGCTTCCCTTACAAAGAGAAATAGGCTCAGTTACCAAAATGTCACACAGCAACATAAGCTGTCACTGACCCAGAAGCATCAATTCTATATCACACTAAGTACGAGGCAGTCACTGAGGCTGAATAAGTCTCCCATCACCAACAATATTCCTAGAAATATTTCTGCACACAGCAGACAGCTCCTTGACAGCTTGCATTTCTCTCTAATTCTGAAGTCTTACCAACAAAAATACTCTTATAACTTCACTACCCAAAAAAGAAGCCACAGGAAATCTGACAATCAAATGCCACAAAAGAAGCCGCAGGAAACCTGACTATCAAATGCAAGCAAAATTACCAGTGCTGGGAGCATTAAAAAGAAGTGTGCATGCTATTTAAATTCTGTTAGCCAATAATATGAGCAACTGATCGGCACAGCTGTCTCTAGAAAAATCAACTGTTAAAAACCATTCTGATAATCAAACCAATATGCAATCAAACCAACACATGCAAAATAGTCCAGGGATTTATAATGGTAACATAGGTCAGATGACAGAGAATTAGTCAAATGCTCACAAATCTCTTAATTATTTCAGCACACTGAATGCAAAAGAATATTGAAATCAAGATGTTACAGGCAAACAATACAAGAACGCAGAACAGGAATGATAAAAGTCTTTGTGTTCCTAGGGAAACCATCTACCTCTCACTCCCCCCTTCCATTAATATCTCCCAGAAGAACACCAGGTCCAAGTTCTTCCCAAAGCACTCAGCAACTGAATCTTGGACACAAGCCTGGGAAGTTGAATCCAGTTCAGATGCGAGGGGTGTCCTTCCCTGAAGGTTTTAGATTTGCCTGTACACAAGAAATTCCAGCGCACTGTCAGGATATTGTACAACAGGGGAGGACTGGTGACACTGTCAGCTCCTTCCACAGTGGGCAAGAAGCAAAGCCCCTTCTACCCAAGACAACTGTGCAGCAGTGAGAGGCTCCAGGCTTTCCCCTCAGCACAGCAGGGCACTGTCCTGGACCCTGAGCAGGGCTTGTCTCCCACACTCTGCTGCCCCACTTACTGCACAGCACATCAGCTCTGTGCATCAATTATCTGCAGCAGTAACTGACTCTGCAAAACATAAATTCTATGATTTAAAAAAACATGGACTGAACAGATACCAAATCACGTTGCAAAAGCCTTAAGATCTGTTAATTCCTCAACAGCCTTGACCTGTAATCCATTTCCACAATAGGAATAGAAAAGGAATGCTGGTTAATCCTTCATGTTAGAATCCAATCCTTGCATAATTGGAGCTAGCCAATTAGTCCTGATTTGGGATGGGAGGACTTTCTGGAATATCTGAAGTTGTCATATAAGAGGATTGATCTGAATTTCAACCAGCTCTGCATGTGAAATCCTCAGACAGCTTCCCAGCAATGCACTGAATAGGTCTGAGAGCAGCTCAGAGAGATACAGATTTCTGCAGATGTAGGATTCTCAGTTTTAGCCATTCATCTTGAAAATAAGTAAGATTTGACTTAGGCACAAAGCTCTATTTATTCTTCTGCCTACTAGAGAAGACAATTTTGGGGGAAAAACAATGGAATATACATATATATATATATAAGCAGCCCTTAGGGTAAACGCATCCAAAGCTATATATTGTAACTGCACTTAAAAATAAATTTGGATTGATTTATAGTTATAATATAGGATTAAGAGCTTTGCTTTGTATTGATGTGACTAATGACCAAGGTTCTTGTAAAAAGCAAATGCAGCTGCCCTTGACAATGGAGAAGCCTCTGGGGAGGAGATGAGGATTGCATAATGAAGTTAACGAGGAGTGGAGGACACAATGTTTTGTAGAGGATCTGCATGAAAGCACACAGAGTCTCTCATCTCTCACTAAATGCTATAGAATGCTTTCATAATTAAAAACACTTTCAGGCCACATGTTTCACAAGAAGATACATTTTTTAAAATAAGTATAAAACTAGTACGAACTTTTCCATTACATAGTTTTTCACTCTGAAAGGGCCTTCACTTGACAATAATAAGGTTGCTCAATATATGTAAGTATTCATTATGCACTTCACAAATTAAGACTATTTTCAAGATGTAAACCTTGTCTCCATGACAAAAAAAATATTGAAAGTCGGTATTAATGATGATCTGTAAATGTTATTCTTCAATGTTCAAAGCTATACTAATAGAGAAACAAATGTTAACAGAAAAACAAGGGTTTATGCCAACAATTTGCAAAATAGAAAACTTTCAGTTGCTCCAATCTAATTCATAAATCTATCTAATTTTACAATAACCCAAGTATGCATTTTCTCAGTGACATCAGTGATTCCTCCTGGACACCAAATTACTTAAGCTCAGGTAGCACTACTTGGCGGTTGATCTTGGGTGGTTTTCCTTCTAATAGGGAACACCTTGCAGGACTCAGCTCTCCCTGAGCTGGGTTACACCATCCACTACCTCCTGAACAGCTGCACCAGGGACACTGCTGGGGGGGTGAGAAAACCAGCACGAGACATCAGCTGCCTTCAGCTCGTCCTGCCTTGGCAGTAGAAATGTTTCTGTCTCTTAAAAGGTGATACTGGAGTACACCACCCAAATAACTCGACCAGACTTTGCTTAGAAATAAACAGTGAGAATTCTACATGTGGTTGTCTGATGGTACAAAGGAGATGCTGCTCACAGTAAATTCTGCAGGTAAGTCTTCCACTTTTCTCACATCTCAGGAAAAACATTTACACAGTTGCTATCATCAACAGAACTACATAACTTGATTTCATCCTTTTAAAAATATGAGACTTCTCTTTATTTAGTCAGGGATAAAAAATAAGCAAGGTTATGTAGAAAAAGGTAAGATAATGCTATGAGCTGTGTCAGTGAAAATTAGAACTCCATGAGCAGCATGGCCAAAGTAATAACAAAATTTTAGCATAAAACTGATGGACATCATACTTGAAAAGTGTCATCTTTTCTCAATGACTGGCATGCTCTGGTAGCCAACACATGCAACTTTGTACCAGAGTCATCAGCTGATCTCATTGGCACTATCCAGGTACAGCAAATCTGCAGGGATATTTTGTAGCATCATTTGTCCAACACTCTACTCCAGTCTCCCTACTCCTTCTGGAATAGGGACTCCTTACTTTGGTTACTTACCCTCTCAGCAGCAAAGCAGCTGCAATTCTCACCTGGGGCAAGACACAAGATTAGACTAGAATACACAAGCTGATACATCCTGCTGCTCTACAGCTGTTAATCAATTACAGTATTGGGAAGAGAAGACACGGTATAGGGGCTTGGAGCTGGTAAAGAATATTTAAAATCTATCCACCAAAGTATTTCTCATATGATTATAAAGAAATTTGGTCAAGTTGAATTTAGCTTTCACTAGTAGTGCCCTGATACTTTTCTCAATTGGCCACTGTGTCAAAAAAATTTCTTTGGGTCACGAATAATTCTTCCAAAACCACCATTGCTGTAGGCACCCATCTGCCTTCTTGGTAGTGGTCTAAGAGGAGAGAAAGGTAACTTTCCTCTCAAACACAGGTTAGTGTACTCCACTAAATATTAAAGAGTTCCTTGCTGCAACACAAAGCCTCAGTCTTAGAAAGTCTCAAGCCCATCAGCCTCCCCAAGACTGCACAGAAGTGAAACAAGTGAGATACAACAACACTGTCTGATAGGGAACATATTTTCAGGTACATATAAAACACTACTGTGGAAGGCAATGAGGGAGAGTTACTATGTACATATGTCCTGTACCATTCCTAATAGTATCATGATTAATTTTGTGTTTGCTTTCCAGCATTAAGAAACCAGCAATGGGAAGTTTCACGATGTTGTAGAAGTTAATCTCTGGGCTTGACTAGAATGACAGTACTCTGTGAAATTTAACATTTCAGAAGATGACACTGTAGTGATGCCTGTAAAAACCAAGCCAGATGTTCAGCCTGTAACACATCACAATCCTAAATGCATTAGCAGCAAACAGTGAGCCTCATGGCCTCCAAAAATGAGTAACATCCACACACTGCAAGATGTTTTCACCAATTCATCAATGTTTTTCACTGCAGCCACAATTATTTCTCCACCGAACAAGGCAGGGGCTATTTCAATTTTCACATAATATGCAGAAAATCTCTAGGCTTGATTTTCTGCATGCCGCCCATTCTGCCCACTGGGATCTTCAGGGATCCCAGGGAAACTACACAGGAAAAAAGTATGGCCTACTGTGCAACTGTGTATGTGTGCATCTACTATAGCAACTACAGAGACAAGCAAATGGCCACCATGTCAGGTTCTCTTTTGCCAAAATACATAATGGAGTAATAACCTTGATTTGCCCCAAGAGAGAAAAGATTGAATCTCTCTAAGCAAACCGTTCTGAACTAACTTCTGCACTTGACTTCCTTGAAGAGAATTTCTACTCAGTGTAACTACTCTGGATTCTTCCATGGCACACTGGAGGAACTGATCTCGGCTCTATAAAGTTTAGACTCTTTTGCGAAAGCACACAGCCCTGCTTGAGTCTGACTCCTTGCAAAGATGTTTCAGCCATACAAGCAGCTACAGGCCCCAGGAGTCAGGACTGTGCTCTTCCTTTCACTCTGCCAGAAGGAGATTGTAAGTACTTGTGACCTACAGCCCAGTGATCAATGTCATCTCAGTCTTCCTCTTTCCTGCTCCATCAAACTGCTGCTGCCTTAGTCTGTGCTCCCCTTCCTCCAGTGCAACATGTTCAGCAGTGCTGTGAGGGTTGAGCAGGGAAGTGCATGGCATGGAAATCACTCCTTTCCCTCTTCATCCAGCCCACAAGCACAGCTTCAGAACCACAGCTCTTATTTAGGGTTAGCTTCTCAGGATACTCCAGCGTCACAGCTCTTGCATTTATACCGCAGGCTATGAATAAAGTAAATGAAACACACGCCAGCAGGTCTGCAGAGCTGGTGTGCTGAGCCAGCCACACCCAGCCGTGGCCTCAGCCTTCAGCACCTTCTGGGACTTCTGTGGAGCAACAGAGGCCAAGAAGAGAAGAAGGCCAAGCTGGCAGCTCTGATGGGCAGCACTGCCCCCAACACAGCACAGCCTACTCCAGCCCTGTGCAGAGATGGAGATGCCTCAGCAGGAAATCTGCAATGCCAATGAAGTGATGAGTATCTACAAGGACATTCGAATCTATCAGCTGAGGTGACACAGAGATCTAGACTGCTAGACACTAATTCAGAGATAGCTGCTTCCATGCATGCACAGTTTGGCCAACCGGTAAATAATTCCAAACATAGATCTCTGTGGGGGATCAAAACACTTACCTGATAGGTGTGGGGCCCCAGATTTCAGGCCTGTTTTTCATTTGAATTGAGATACTGGTGTAGGAAATCACAAGGACAGACTCCCCCAACCAGAGACACACAAAGCAGCTCTCGAGAAATAATTTTTAACCCTTCAGGATGAGAGGACTGAGATATACTGCAATTAGTAGTCACGCAAAACAGGAGGGAAAGGAAAACAACTCCAAATCTCTTGTAGCAACTGAAAGTCTCCAGCTGGCCAGTAACTGGGGCAGCTGAGGGGATTGCCTGTAAAAGCCTTGCACTTGTTCATGCTCTGAGTTAGACAAATTCATAGATGGATAGGTAGGCAATGTTTCTCTGTGTGTGGATTTCCTTTCCAAAGCCAAGGAGTAGCAGGCAAGAATCCATCACTTCATAGGAAATACTGGCAACACTGCACATGCACCAAAAACCTGGTCTTTCTGGGTGGCCACATTTCTTGTCTTGCACACTGAGACAGGCTAATTCAGAACAAAAAGCAAAAATAGGAGAGCAAAAGCTATGGCTCTGTGTGTATCTCCTTCACCTTATTTCTTTTCTGTCACTTCCACTATTCCTAATGCTGTGTATGAAAAAGCAAGGTTATTGCCAGTCCAATCCTTACTGGCTCACCTTCTCTATCACTGCTTCCTCCTAACACCCCAGGGCAGTTCCATGGTTGTTCCAGCCATTGGCAAGCACACATCTACTCTGAACAGCGAAATATTCAGAGTCAGTACTGTAACAGCCCATTTGGTTACACACGTTGGGCCAAATTTTGCCTCAAAACTGCCACACCCAGCTCTTTCCAAAGGAGCTCTTTGCGTTCTTCTAGGGAACCCCATCTGATCCAATTAAAGGAATACAGAAAAACAGCAAAACAATTAGCTTTTATCCAGAAGTGATGAAACCCCAGTAGGTGAAAAAATATTTCTCCTGCACAGAAAAGTGATCCACACTACAGTGGAATTCTCTTGAAAAACTACAGAACACATCGAGTCCAGGCTCTTCTTTTGGTGCAGTAACCACAAGACCAGATCCCTTTTCCAGTAACTCACAGCTCTCTGCTAAAGATCACAGACGAGAAAAACCTGCCTTTGTCTCTCTCCTGGCTACCAGGCTGCAAAGAACATGTCAGTAATCTCTAACAACAACATACAGCAACCAAAACAAGTGCTGAACAGCAACAGCCAGGAAATCAAAGCTGTCTTCAAAAGCAGCCTGTGGGCCACAACACGATTTAGAATTTGAAACACCTTTTCTGATTCAGCCCCCAGAAACATGACTGAAGCAGAAATTTTTCTAATAAGGTACATGAACATGTGAAAAAGGAGTAAGGGAGGTGTAAGAAAGCTCCAGAATTAGTGTGGGCAGTATCCAGTTTGTTAGAATTCATTTGACCCAGTGAAATAACATTCAGTGGAATTAATTAACTGCAAACAGTAAAACTTAAAAATATAGGGGAATATGTAATAAAATGACAATGATCCAGGTTAGGTCTACTTGCATGGGCCAGTGTTTTCACTAACGTAGATACCTAGCTGCCCCACTGTCTTACATGCAGAAGGTGGCTGTGAATAGGAAGCCCAAGACAAGACAAAGCAGCACACCTGGGAATGTCAGAACCAGTCTGTTTAACAGAACAGTCCTCTCAGTACTCATGGCTGTTAGATAACATCCTTCAATCCCTGACTCAACTCAGATGCCATACTCCATTCATAGAAAGGACTAAGGATGAAATAATATTTAATTCAACAGCTGACAAAGCTTCTTCACGAAGACTACTAAGACAAAATGATCTTTTTTCCCCACTAAAACAGTTGCTGTTGAGACTGTGGTACCTCACGTATTACAATATATACTAGTAAAGACAATACATTAAAAAAATATTGAAATAACACCACATAGAGAGACACAACCCATCTGGAATGTCTTTAGACCAGAATATAATGCACATATCATGTTTGGATTTCCTATAGCTGCCCTGACAATCAGTGCCAAAACATCCTGGTGATCTCAGGCTGTAATCAGGGCTACTTCTTTAGACTTAAGATAAATCCTGTGAGCAGCAGTGTTTCACTTCCAAACTTTGGGGTCTTGCTAAGTATTTTTATTATTCATCATTATCTTTGCAGACAGAGGTTTAAACCTTGTAAATGCTGCACTGAACTACAAAAGGTCTTTAAAATGCAAGGAATATAGGAGGATTTAAAAACACCTCTGCATTATTCCTGAGCTCTCTTTGATTGGTGTCCATAACAAGGAGAAGGAAACGCAATCTCCGTGCAGTGCTCCTCTGCAGTGGTTCCATCTGGGAGAATGTACCACAGGCAGAACCAGCTCCTGGACATTTGCCCTCACTCTCTTCCTGTGAACTTGTATAAAATTGTCTCCACTCGACTGCTTCTGAATAATGTACAACAACAGATGAGCAACAGTGATTGCCAAGGGAGCTCCATGAGCCCATTGCTGTGCCCCAGCTTCCATCAGCATTCTGAGGGAATCAGAACAACACACGCTCAGCCAGGAAAGATTCAGACTGTTAAAAAATGCATGTGCCACAGGAACAAAGAACACCTGACAGTTCTCTCAGGACTGAAACAAAACTCCCAAATCACCTTCTGCTCATAACTTTCCATCTAAAACCCAGGCAACTCCAAAACCTATACCAAACATTGCAAGTAAATAAATAGCTTTTCTTTGACTTTTATAACCCAGTCTACTACCCTTGGTTACTTCATCCTTAGAGAAAACCCTGTTTGGTGACAAACTTAATGAAACATTTGCCTTTATTTTTTTTTTTTAATGGGGTTCAAGTGGTGATAGGAAAGACGGATTCACACTTTAGAAAATCAAATCCATCAAAATGGGAACATAAGATTCATTACATTTACACTTGAGCTGTCAAGACTGCCCAGTCAATCCACAGCAGCCCTGAATTCTTCAGGCAGAGGGAAAGGTGTATGTATTTATCTCATAATAGCCTGAACTTGTACCAATATTAAAAGAACTGCTAGTCAGAGGAATCACTGGAGGGGGTCTCCCGTCTAGACAAAACCAGTTTAAGGTGTTTCAGTTCGAATAGTTTATTTCCACACCCCACAACTGTGAGGCTGGCCAGGTGTAGATATGTAAAGGGATGAAACCTTCAGGACTCACAGCAGCCATGAAACACAAAGAGCACAGCAGCCATAACATGCACCACAAGCTGCATTACTGTGCTCCACTCATCTCACAGGAGCTACACAAAGCCCATCACACGTAACTCCTTCCACCTCAGGTTTACTGAGTTAGGGAGCAGCTGTGGCCCTTCCCCAGTGCTCCACAAACAGACAGCATTTCCTCTGTAACACTGCCCCTCATTCTCAGCCACATGAACTTGCAGCGCTGGATCTCTCCTTACGTACTAAGACTGTGCTTCAGCCTCTGAGAGAAATGATTCCTTCCTGAAAACCATGGACCAGCATCACCTGTCTGCACTGAATCCGAGAGACAGGTCAACCAGTCTACAGCAGAGGACAACCTCTTTCCATTACATCCCTTCATACAACTCAACTATTGAGAGCTTATCCCAACCCCTACCAAGATGTTGGCTGATATTACACAGTTTTCCTTGTCCTCTTTTCTTACTTCCCCATGCACACATGTATTTTTGAAATGCTGGTCCTGCTACCAAGAGCATTGTAGCTGCTGCATCTGTTTGTAATCTGTATTACATTACTCAAGAGTCTTGTTAACACACAGTGTAAGTTGTTACTGTGATACTACTTCTTTACATTGAGTCCTTATTACAGAGAAACGAAGAAATATTACATAAACCAAGAAAATTATTTCTGTCTCCTTATTTTGAAATTACAGTGAAACCTGAATAAGAGTGGGAAGGGGCATCTGTTTATAATGAGACAAGAGTTCATCTAAAGCTAGGGCCAGATGGAGTTTTTCTAATGTGCAACTCCTTTACAGTGCATCATTTTTGCTGTGGGTGCACGACTGCAACACGAGAGATCTTTGACAGATGTCAGTTCCAGTTGCTAATACACAATCAATTATGCTAAGAACACAAAGGTTTATTTCCTCTACCTGACTTCAATTCCTACTTGAAGCGAAACTCTTGTCTTTTTCCCATTGTTCATCCTGCCCTCCCACGAGTCTGCTGTCCATTTACGCCCATCTCTGCTCAAGCAAAGAATGACGGGTATTGTGCTGGTCAAGGTGACAGGACTGAAAATGCCACTGGAAGATATTTTTTGAAACAAATACCTGCCTGCCACAAAGCAATGGTCCTTCCAGGGATTAGGGTTAGGCAGCAAAGATCACTCATGCTGCAGCAGCCTGAAAGGCCTCATGAGACAGAAGATTCATGCCAACAAAGCAAAATGCAGCCCCGGAGGTTTTGATTAGATAGTGTAGGTGACAATGCAGAATAAATTGAATCAACATTGCTTAGTTCACAGTTTTTCCATATGCTAGAAAACAGAGAGGAAAGAAATAAAAATTATGAACAGGGAGTTCTTCCCTTAGACAGGAATCTTTGCACAAAGGTCAAATTACCAAATTAGCCAGAAGTACTGAAATCTGGAAATGATGGTAGAGATGAAGTTCTGCGAGTAAAACTCACAGCAATGCTTTCCCTAACCACAAACAACACTTTGGGAGACATAAGCAATCTCAGTTTGGGAAGATGCTTTACTTCACATTCCATCCAGGCCCGACAATGTTGCTCTGTTGATAGCACGTATTTAGGACAGATCGTGTTCTGTGATTGCTAATCTAGTTCTTCTGCAAACTTGGAAATTTCCATAATATTTTTAGGGGGTTCCTCCAATCCAAAAAAATGTGATAACAAAGTTCCACGTCACTCCCAGACTTACAATCATGTCACAGTTTGTGATCAAAGCAGTTGCTTATATTGATATCAGCAAAAGGTGAAATTTCAATGGGTTTCCCAGTCATGTCTGACCATACCTTGCAGTGTGAGGAAGTGTATTATATGGACAGCAAGGAGTGTTAAGCACAGAACCCAAACTCCACATAAAGCTGGTGCCACCACACGTCTGTACAAATCTGACAGTGGGTGGTGCAGCACCGTATCTGTCAGAAGTTGCATTGTAGAGACAATTTACAGACAGCTGGCATGAAGCAGCCAAATGTCTCCTTTACAACAATGCCTAATCCACACAGCACCGTGGCAACAAAAGGAACTACAAGCTTTGCATCAGCATTGGGTATCTCTGCTCTGCCAAATGCTAACAGAAAAACCTGCCTGTTGTCCCTTCCACAGCAGCACCAACACGGCTCAGCATCTCAAATCCAGCCCTGTACATGTGAAAGAAATAAAATAACCTTCAAAATCATCAAACAGGTACAACCTTGGAAAGAAGTTAAAAGGAACTAGAAGAGTGTTACAACAGTGTCAGAGAGGCTATCAAAATAATCACCCATTCAAGGGCTTCCATCAGAGCCTGATTTCATATGCTGAGGCAAACTGGTATGGGAGTTGAAATGCTACTCACAATGACCTACTTTCACTCTCTACGGGCTAAGGCACACCATAGTCCCTACCAATAATATACAAGCCTCAGTTTAGATCATGTGCTACAATCTGAACACTGTTTCAGTCCTCAAAGTAATAAAACCCCCAAAAAACTAGTTTACAGAACCGTCTTTAATACATGAGCATTTCAGAAGCTTGCCACACACTCATGAGATAAAGCTTGATCTTAAGCAATGCATTCCTTTTCTGTTGACTCCTTATTGAAGTTAAATCTCCTTTACTTCAGTGAGTTTGGCAGATTATGGCACAAGAACCCCCATTCTCTTTTCACAGGTTATGAATTTTGTAGATCTGATGTTGTTAAACTCAACAAAACATCCCTTCTGTTCCACTAAGGTCTTCATAAATATTAAGAAAATCTATTTTCATTACATTACTCAAACGATTTATGGCAAGGGAATAAATGTGACAGCTTTATCCTAACCTGTCAAATCACTGTTTGCTCCTGGTTCCCAAGAACCTCACACCCCCACCCTCATCTTCCAGACAAAAGAATTCCAAAATGCTTTCAAAGCTCTAGATAATGTTTCAGTTATACTAGTTTACATTCTGACCAGAAGCAAGAAGTACATAGACTCACAGGAATAAGTGGGGATTACCTCTCACCAGCACAGGTTGCTAGAAATGTGTGTGAACTGCCATTAGGAGAGCAGGCAAGCTTTTACTCTGTCTTACCACCACCCCCCCACAAAAAAAAAAAAAAAACCAAAAAAACTTCAGAACTATCTGGCCAGCCCACGAGGTAACAGTCCTGACTCCTTTGGATGTCTCCACACTGTGAAATAATCCAGGAAAAACTGATCAGGCATGTGTAATTTTCCAAAGCAAAACAGGAACCAGTTGAGATTATCTAGGCAAAAGATCAAGAAAAATTCAAGCAGCAGACAATGTACTTCCAAACCAAACAACAACCAAGGTTCACAGAGCCTCTCTGAGAGCTTGGCCTGGGGAATAAACCCCTTGCTTAGTAGAAAGAGGCCTGTCGACTCAGCACCATGAAATGAATAAAACCTCTCTTTGTGGCAGCAACCAGGGCAGAGGCACAAAGGGTCTGTGCCACTGCAGCGCTTCTGAATGACAGAGGCTCCCAGCACCTCCAGCACTGCTCCCACCCACAGCAGAATCCCAGGAAACTGAGTGCTTATTCACGGCTTGGACTCTGGCCATTTTCTGACTTTCCCTCTACATCCTCCAATGCCGACTATTTAACAATATCTTCTTTTAGCTTGTCTTTTGTTTGCCACTTCCACATTTAATTGCAAGTTCATGGGTATAAAGTGGCCTGAACAGCTGAACTCAGTCATCCTGATTTGAAGGCTCCCTTTCCTCATAAAAGGGGAAACAGTTCTTTCTCTGTCTTTCTGTCTTCATTTCCCTTTCCTTGGCCACTTCTCCCCTTCCCCCTCCAACCCGGCAATTTTTTTCTTTCCTGTTCCCTTTCCCATGCTGTATTTGTTTCTGTGTCTCCCTCAAAATCAAACTGATACTTCTCAGAGATGCTGATGTGCACAGGGAAGGGAAGGCAAAGCTCTCAAACACTAGCACTGCTCCTTAAACCAGCTCCCAGGCTTTTGCAGCCGTTCCTATTCTGCATCACATGTGCAGAACAGAGCAGCCCCCCACCACCCCTCATGCTGGACACACGGGCAGACATCTCGTTTGATAACACAGCTCTCTAATAACAAAACCTCTGCACAGGTAGCAGATCCTCTGTCTCGTACAGCAAATTTCAAGGGAAAATCTGTACACTGAAGCTGTAACTTCTGCATCGGTTAAGTGGGAGGAAGCAGCAGCACAGATAAACAGTGCACTTGAGTTCCCCACTACAACTGCACTGATGTCACCTACTCTCACTCACTGGGCAAAAGTAGTTTATTAACAGTGTAGTGTGCAAAAAAGAAAAAAAAAAAAGGAAATAAAGATGGCAACAGGTGTCAGCTTGAAAGGACCTACAGTCCATGCTGGCCTGTTTTTTGACATCACCATGCCAAAAAGGGGAGAAATCTGGTGCTGAAACCAAGAGCCACAGTAAAATCACTATTGCCCCTTCAAACATGAGACACAAACCCACAGAGTTAATTATTTAATTGGGCCATATGATAAGCAAGATTTCACATCTTTCTGCACTCTTGCCTCTTTCCCCGCTCCCCAGTCACCTACAATACCATGATTTTATATTTTAAATATGGCTGTTTGAGGCAATATTGACACGAAATTAAAAACCTCTCCCTGATTTCAGGAATCTATGTGATTTAAAACAAATCTAGTCAAAGTTTGCTCAGCAGTACAATGCACAAGATAAAAAGGACAAGCCTGCATCCTAAATAACACCTCGGCACTCTGCTGACCTGAAGACGACTTGAGGCAGTGGAGTTGTCCTGCAGTGCTACATGAGCAGCAGGGCAGCACAGCAGGCAGGGGGATCAGTGTGCTTGTCCATTTGCTCCCTGTGCACACTCACCTCTCTGGACTGCGAGTGCTCGTGATGTGCATATGAGTCCTCACATTTCCAGAAGTGCCACAGAGGGCAGGGAAAACAGCAAACTCCTCCAAGGAACAAACTTCAAAACTGCTCACAGTTAACATCATTTAGTTAAGATAGTTTAGTTGTCAAGAGTGACTTTTTAACAGCCTGTTACTGCTGGGATGGCGACTTTTGGTAAGAAAGATGAGGCAGCTCTAACTTCTCCCAGTCCTACATAACAATTTTATCAAATACTCAAGTGGTTGTGCACAAATACCAATGGTTTCTGGTGTCACAACCTCTTCCAGAGACTATTCTTACTAACATGGTGTCTGAAGATACAGTCATTGCTCTGGGCTGGAAGGTTACAGAAGCAACTGGCAAAAAGCTGCAACAGCAAAGCAAAGCAACAGAACAACTATCTTGCAGCAGAGAGCTCCAGCCTCTTTCACCAAGCAGCTAACATACTGCTGAAGTTTTATATCCACTGAAACAGAGAAGACAAATTGCCTCAACAATCCTATGTACACGTACCAAAGCACATATCTGTTTAGTAGCTGTCAACAGTGGCTAGAGGTTGCCTCAAAGAGTCTTTGGGTCACTGTCCTACATGCTCTGTGCAGTGTGGCACTAACACTCAAAAGCAGATTTTGCCAAGTTCTGCTGGCCCTGAATTTATGGAAGGTGATGATAAAATATTTCTGGTTTGCAAGTCTTTTTGACACCACAACCATGATGATTTGAAAGGTCGAGTCAAAAGCCATTTGCATTATATTTTTCCACCCACAGTCACTAGTTACTCAGTCTCCTCAAAGCCAGCTACTAATGGACTAAAATGTACAGACAAACCAGAGCTGTGTCCCTTGGACAGGCATCGTTTGGGCATTCGACAGAAGATGACAATGCCACCCACGCTACTCCTTGCTAATCTGCCAGCACGATCTCTCCCTAGAAGAACAAGAAGCTGAGTGTGTTAAAGTTGTTGATTATGGACCAACAAATGAACTACATGGCAAAGGACACCAAGCAGAGGCCTATCAACCATGAGAGTTTAGCTGCTTTTAAAATCAGAAGGGTGTCTGCAGGAGTGGGGGTTGACACAGAGGTATTCTAATACTTTGCCTTTTGAATTCTGAAACTTGCAGTGCTCGTACATTGGTTCCACAAGCTGGTCTCAATTTGATTGAAGCACAGACTTCACCACACTCCATCACGCAGCTCTGCTGTACAGCCGTGAAGCTCTTTATTCAGAGATACAACTTTATAAAAGTGAAGTTGTCAGAGACCTCTTTATGGCATTTAGTGACAATTTATATGGTTAAGAAAAAATGCTAAGGCACCCTAAATGCCAAAGAATTTCTGTTTGCGTGTTTTAAGAACCAAGGAATGTAGGCACAGAAAGAGATAACAGAATGAGAGAAAAGAAGAAGAGGCAATACAAACAGCATGAGACTAAGTCCCCAAAGGAAACCAAGGACTGTGTGGAAGCTGCAAATGGGTGGCTTGGACCCAGCCACGCAGTACAAGCACCATCAAATGCACTGCACTGAGAAACCCAAACCCCCAGTACAGCTAGAACTACTGTCAAATAGCTCTTGATACAAAGCTAGTAATTACTACTAATTGGATCATTAATTGTAATTTACTATAGATTATAAAATAGTATTTTTTCCTTATTAAGCTCAAAGAGGTCTAAGTCTTTTGGAAACAATTCTGACAAAATAGCACATAAGTCTAAGCAGATTTTAGACACTGCCTGTGCTGCTGTGGCAAACTAAAGGATCCAGTTCCACTGACTCATGGCATTTAATGAAGCACAACTTTGATACAGCAAAAATAATCCAGGAATACTGAAAGGAGATCTCCCAAAAACAGACGATCAGTGCATATGCTCAGGCAGATCCTATCTGCAAACAGATTTCAGAAGCAGACTTTAAAAAACAGCACCATCTGGATCAAATTTGCAATTCTATCCATAAATAAGAAGGGACATCTTATGGCACCACTGCAAGCATATTTATAAAGTGTGGGAATACCCAGCTGTGAGGCAAGAGTGCTAGGGGGAAATACTGTCTACAGGAGCGAAAAATGCAGCTGAACCACTACGGAAATGGAGTGTGGAAGCCACTTCTCAGCAAAAGAAAACTATCCAAGATAAAGATGAGTGGAAATGAGGCAGCTGGATGCCAAGAATTTAGGAAAATGTGAAGCCAGCAAGGTGCTGGAGCCAAACTGTAACTTATGAACAAGGGCAAAAACCTTCTGACTCCACAGCAAACTTATTTTCTATGACAGCACTCCTGTGTTCAGAGACAGCAGAACCAGGCATGGAGGGAAAGCTGACAGTGTCTGGTTCCCCCAGCAGGACTCAGAAAGAGAATTTCAATGTACAACTGAAAACGGTCCAGTGATTTATATCTTTCAGAATCCAGGCAGACAAAGCACACTTATTCTTTTGGCCCAAGTGACAAGCCAGAAATGTGGGGGAATTACACGCTGTCCCAATTAGAAAATTCTTAAACAAGTTAGGTCATTTTGCTTCAAATGACAGAGGATATTAGTATTCTGACAGTTACATCACAAATTTATATTGTCATCTTCTGGATTGCCACAGAATCTCCAAGCCACTGTATTTTCAAGACATATTTGGAACCAGAAATAAAACAAATTACCTGGTAAAAAAAAATTATTTAGGCAGCAATTTTACCTTACTAACCTTTCCCAAATGTAAAACACCCACCCAGTATCATAGGATGCCCCCCATAGTATTTTTCCTACCAATAATAACAGCCTCATAAAACTGGATTTTACTTTATTTTTTTTTTTATTATTTATTATTTTTACTTTCATGAAATGCATAGTTCAAAGATTATTTTTGTTTCACTTTTTTTTTTTTTTTTTTAAGGAAAGAGTCCACACTTTTTATGTGTCTTTAGGGATTTTTTCTATTTTTAAATATATTTGCCTTTTGAAGAAGTCAGAATAAATGGTTTGGATTGACTTACAAAAGTAAGTGATATTTACTTTGCTAAGAACTGGAATGATTTAGGACTTCAACACCTCTTTTCAACATCTCTTTTCAACACCTCTGCTACTGGAAGCTACTGTCCCTGCCCTCAGGCAGTTTATGTGAGCTATTCCTCTGCCTCAGCATCCTGTCAGCCTGCTCAGTTCAAGGTACCAAAGAAACAGCTCAAACTAAATTTCCTAACTTTTCACTCAATATATATTAAAGAGCCCTCACAAATTTCAATGAGACCAGAAATATAAGGGTTATGAATACATAATACAGGTAACAGGAAACAATCAGTCAGGGAAGCTGCCTAAAAGCTTTCAGTGTGCTGCAATCCCCATGCACATTTCTGGAGGAGCGCAGCCAGGGCTGCCCGTGCCAACTGCCCAGCATCCACACAGGACATCCTTGGTGGCAAATCCAGACAGGGAAATATGGATTGGCTCCTTGCTTTTGGCTACAAACACTCAGAGTACAGAGAGGACAGAATATGAAGTAGCATGTCAGACAAATAGCTTTTCAGTTGCTTTTGAAGGGAACAGTAGACCTCAGTTCCTGAAGTCTACTCATTTGACTTTTTTAGCCTTTTTCTTCTCTTTTTAAAAATCCTCTTTTTAGATTTTCTTCCAGGGGCTTGCCTATACCTTACAGTACCCACTCCTGGCTCTGCTGAGAACAGCTGTTCTCCAACCCAGCAAACTATTACCCAGAAATCAAGAGAAATGCTTCCTTGTTGCTCCCTCATACTTGGCCTTTGGAACAATCATTGTATTCTGCTTGAATTATTTGTCTCCAAAGAAATGGTTGCCTCAAATTCCTCTACTCATTTATAGATTACATATTTTCCCCTTAGAATTCAAAGCAGCAGGGACTGACATTTCTATTGTGTCCCTGCCACTGAAGCAAATCTGTACCTCCCTGGCATTTTATTTAATGAAAGATTTGCATGGTATGAAAAAATAGCAAGTTTTTCTTGGTTCATTTTGATGTTTTGCTGAAGCAACAGCCACTGTAACTGTATCATTTGAAACCTGGAAAGCAGATATGAGCTGCTAAGGAGGAGCAGCTTCATCTAATATTTAGCATCACACTCTTTATGCAAGAATACCCTACATAACTCACTTCAGATTCTGCCAAGACTTGCAGCTCATGCATGCTTTAGTAGCTGTACCACACATCAACAGCTTATGCATTTGGAGTTACCACTGCTATGTAAACTCATTGAGACTCCTTTCAATTTGGTAAAAGACAAGAATTCACTACAAAATAACAGGAATCCCATCATTCTGCTGTAGCCTAGAAGGTACCTCCCATTAATAAACAGGCAAGGTATATATACATGTACATATATATAGATATATGTGTGCGGGGGAGGTACTGTTCTGGCATAAGTTTTAGAAACTAAAACCTGAAACACACAGAAAGCAGGAATCTGCTCCAAACTAGCAGCAATCTACTGCCAAACAAGATTTTTAGGTAGGACTGTGCAAACATTCTAGCCAGGCCTCATTGCTTCTCTTGCCAGACGTAAGCAGGGTGCTGACCCTTCAGCCCAGAGCTTGCAGCCCCAGGCCCTGAGCAGGTGGGGACCTGCACACAACTCAACTCCTCTTATTGTGCAGGTGCAAACCTAACAGAATCTCATTCCTCTGCTGTTGTGTATTCCTCCATTAACTCACAGAAACCACATTTCAGAGATGCTGTAGAAATATCAGCACTCCTGCATTTGCAATACTGCCTGCAAAGTTAAGTTTTCTACATATATACACAGACTATAAAATCGACTGAATCTAAAATATGTAAGACATTTTTCTAATCTGTTCTCTTGACATCTTCTTTATGTCTTTAGGTATATAATTCTCTTGTAAGCCAAGTGACTGATAAAATTTACATGAAGGGAAAAGAAAACATACTTTATTTCTCAGCAACTCATAACCTTCTGTTTATCACCTTGCAAGTTAAAATAAGTACTAGAGTCACCTTGAAAACAGTTATTTTATTCTAAAATTGCTATAAAGGCAGCTCCAATTAAAGCTGGCAGATGAAGAGTAAGGTCAGATGAATCCTCAAAAAAGCAGTTTTGTCAACTAACACCAAAAATAACAAAAAATCTTGCTGCATAGATCTGAAGATTAAACTAACAACTTCTCAGCATTTTCCCTTAATCCTTAATCAGGAGACCTTTGTACAATTACTTTTGTCAAGTTTTGGTCCCATGAATTCCCAATTCCCAGTTGATTTTATAGCAGGAATACTGGTATCTTTCTTCTCATACTAACATTCCCCTGCCCATACCCGTATCATCTTCAAGAAGAGACAGAACGTGAAGAAATGGCATTTCATGGTTCCTCTCCATCTCTCTCCTGAAATCTATTTTTCCTGAAAACAACGAGAATTTCTTCAATGGGTATGAAATATTGGCACGTGCAACATGCACGCCTCACACCCATCTCAGTGTTGATTAAAGAAAGATGTGGAGAGAGAACTTCCCATAGCATTTCACCATGTCTGAACTTCACACTTGAAACCAATCTGAAACTGATATACGTATTTTCTCTTCCTTCTCCCTCAGTTCTGCAAACATTATAACCGCACCAGCAAGGACAAGGTGTGATAGAAGTATTGCCTCACCAGACACCGAGTGCCCTTTTCAGAAGTGCTCTTAAGGAGATTACATATAATGAAGCACCAAACATTTTTCTTGCAGGTACTCCAAAGCAGATCACCTTTTTGCAGAGCCATCCCAGAATTCTGACAGCATCTCAGAGCTTCACATGAATTGTGTGCAGGAAATCATGCTGAGCACCTGGGATTGTGTGTCCCACCCAAAAGCTTCTAAAGGCAGGAGACAACTGAGTACCTAGACACACAACTGACAGTGGGATTTCAATCTATCTCCTGTCACTGCCTGATGTTTCGACTGCTGGGAAAGAGAGACTTTTTCTTTACGAAAAGATTTGTATAATGATGAGTAAAGACAGAAGTTATTAACTTAGCCAATTTCCACTTCAATGCACATTACAATGGACAGGTAATATACCTCTAAATGAGAAAGTTTGCAATGAAAAAATTTTGAGATTTCTATCATTGGCATCACAGCTGGTGAATCATAAAACAAAAAAGGACACTCAAGCCCAAATTACTCCCCATACACAAAAGAAAAAAAAAAACAACAATAAACCAACAACAACAAAAAAAAACAACAGAAAGAAAACACCACATGGGAAATTTGCTTTCACTTCATTCCAAAGTCTCAACCCTTCTGACCAATTCCACCAGCTCAACTGAAACTTGCTTACACAGCAAATACAACAAAATAATATAAGCCTAGAAAACAGAAGCAGACTAAGACAGTACGTTTCTCTTCCTCCTTTAAAACTGCCACACAAATATCATTTATATTTAACATTTCTTGATTCTAAAAATCAAAGTGCCTAATCCACAGGCACTCCAGCTACAAATTGTTAATTAATGTGCATTTGGACTAAGGACTGTGACTCTCATTTGTGAACTGATTTAAACAAGACAACTGAAGCAATTTTTGTCGTCTATTCTGTTCCTTCCTCTCCTGAAGGTTAGACCTCTGTTTATGACAAGACTGCATCTGTTGCTTAAACGCTGCCCTCTACAACTCAACATTTAAGCATTTAAACAAACCACTGTAGCCTTTAATCTGCATTTCTACAGAAAGCTGTAGTGGCAATAACTGGCATGGTCACCTCACTTTAACATGCTTCCACACATAAATCAAAGCTCTGAGAAGTGAGTAAGCGTGAAATTGGTGGGAATATCTTCTGGTTTGGTCTACTGCACACTAAGATAATTAAGTGAAATACGGATTCCAGGATAATGGCGTTATCACATACACTGGCATTTCCAATTGTTTGCAATGGCCAACACAGAAATTATAATCTCAAATTATTCCCAATATTGATGTTGTGTTGTGTTCTGCATCAACCAGTCCTGGTGGACCTTCACCTGTCCATCTCCTTTGAGCCATGCAACAGTGGCAATGCCCTGCTCCACCAGGAAGCCGAAAACACCATATTCTCTCTTTTTTTTCCCCTTGTATAAAGGTCCTTGTACCTCACCTCATGAACTGCTGGGGTGAAGCAGAACAGAAACAGATTGTGGGGACAGCAGAGGATTTGTGATGTAGGACACAAGGCGCAACAGGATGCTGTAGTGGTGCAGGGACGCAGAGGAAAGCAGTCCAACCCCACCTCGTGCTCTACTAGCCACCAGACCAGGTGTCTCAGCATAAGTCTTGGTTTTCTAGACACATCAGATCAGCTAGCACGTGAGAAAAGGCAAGTAGTACTCCTGTGAGGGCATTACTCCTCCTCTCCACACACCACTCTTGCTCAAAATCTCACCAATCTTTTGCATAAATTGTTCAACAGTCTCATGATTTGCAGAGATGTATCGTGCTACATTTTTATTTTGGCATTTGGTTAGTTTGAGTAAAGTAGTCATGGCCTCTCAGAGTCAGAACTGGTGAACAAAAATCTTTTTATATGAAAACAACCAGAATTTTTAAGGACAATACCCAACAAGCATGAACTGAAGAGGTATTTTTAAAATTAATGAAAAGGAAGGAGGTGAAGCCTTAGAAGATCAGAACTGTGCAGAGGGGTACAAAATCTACCAAAAATAAATGCTCTTGTCCCAGAGGACAGGTTTCCATAGTGAATTTCAGGATTAAAATACTTATTTAATTTGCCTTCAAACTTCAAATTCAATTTCTTGGAGCTAGAAAATTACAGAGGAAAAAATTTCCTTTCTGCAGCATCTCTGAACTTCTTGCTCCTCACCAAAAAAAAACCAAGTGCAGAGAGGCCACATAAGTGAAATGTTCTAGATATTGAATTCTGAAAAAATCTTTTTCAAAATTTCACCTTAGATTCAGCTTAGCATTAGACAGTTTTACTTTGCTTGACCAGACTGGTTTTTTCTAGTGAATGCAGGGGTATTCAAACCCCTGTACAGCAGTGCATTCAAACCACTGACATTTTCATTTCTGTCTTTTATACCCTTTGTGCTCAATGTGTGCTTGATTGCAGAACTCAGGCTCGCACTTACTGCTTTAAAAAGTACTTCTGCATAGTGTTGAAAAGGATTTGTTTCAGCAGCTAGCACACAGACTAGGCAAGCATTGAACTGGATGTCCAAGTGTTTGCACTTGGCCTTGTCGAGATTTTAGCATGAGCACAACTGTTCAGACAACTGCCACTGAGTAATTCTGAGACACAACATAGCTTCTTTGCTCACATTTTTATTGTTCCCTGAGAGTATTGGGAAAGTGCTGACTGACAGTTCCTGAAGGTCCAAGACTTACATTCTACACCTTATGTTCACACAGGAACACTGCAGCAGGAAAACTCTCCCAGCACAGTCTTCTGCATCCAGCAGAGGTACTGCCAAAAGGGAAAACTGTTAATGCCTCCCATGCCCATGGATTCTCTGTCTGTGCACAGAGACTGCCTCTGGTTATGCCAAACAGTCCCCCTGGAATTGAGCTAAGACCACCAATTCATGGAGTGCTAACTGCCAAGGATGTGTCAGCCAGTTGTCACAAGACTGAAGAACTGACATTTTTGCTGCACTTTTTCACAAGAAGAGTCACATCATTTACATGACAGCTTCTGCTCAGCTTTTTCTCCTAAAGGAGGTAAGAAATGGCTCTGTTAGTTACTTCATCTGCACCCTCTGGACAACTCATTTTGCTTTGTGCACTTCAATTTCTCCATCTGCTAAATACTGGTGCTTTATTTTGAGATGATCCAGCCAAAAAAGTGCTGCATGAACCAGTATCTTTATTCTTAATGCACTTCATAACAAAATTTTCTTCTTCTCTAAGTGAAATAGTCTGAAAAGTTTCTCCACCAGCTTGAGCTGGTTTTTGATACCATGTTGCCCCAGCAGCTCATCCAGAGCCACATTAAAAGAGAACTGATGTAATGCAGCCTTGCCTCCACACACCACCTGGACATGGTAACTGCTGCCACTGCAATTTCATTCTTGCTTGCTGTTTGCAAGTTTCAGTTCCTCTGGTTGTGTGCTGTAAAAATTTTGATTCACACTTTACTTTCCAAATATTGTGGCTTTTCTTGTGCAACTGCTTAAGAAAGATGGCCCATATTGTGCAAAAGGATCTCTTATGACACAGTGCATGCACAGTATAACAGACAAAGCCCATTAATAGCCTGGCTGCTCCTTCTAGCTTTATTTCAGGTCAAGATGCGTATTAGTTTTCAATAGGGAAGAAAACCGAGGCCACAGTGGAAATACAAGATGTACCTTGCCGTTCATGGTGTTCACATTCTACAAGCAGAAGGTGCTGATACTGCAGGATGAGAGGCACCTGCTACAACAGGCTGAGCTTTCTCAGCTCCTCCTGGCTTCTGCACCCCTCAGGATGAAGTCTGTAGGGGCAGCAGAATCCCTAAAAGGTGCTCTACCAGACATCATGCAAAACAGAATATCGCTCTACATATTCCTTCTTTTTTTGATCTTCCTCTGCTGCTCGGTATAACTGCAGAAAACTTCCAGCACACCTCACCAACAGATCGATCCATGAAGCAGGTTTTAGCAGCTTGATCTGTTCACTATGCCAAAAATCAAGATGAAGCCAAGCAACACTTAGAGAAAGAAAGGCTTGCGTAACAGTCAAAAAGAAGAAAACACACATTTCTTCAAGGACTGTTTTGCTCACTGAGTAATTACCACATTTGGCAAACATACAAAAAACCCAACCCAAACCAACAACAAAAATCAAAGCAAAGTAATAAAAACTGTGCATAAGCATTGACTTATAACAACAGGAACTGTCCACAGTTGATTTTTTCAGAGAACCACCACAGCTAGTGAATAGTGAAAGACTATATAAGGATGTCATAGGTCTTAGTGACCCGTTCCAACCATGGAAGTGCTTACTTCAATACAGAAGTAATGATCTGTGCTTAATTTTGACTCCTTCCATTCATCTAAAACCAAAACTCTTTCCAATTGTGTTTAGTTCAAAAGCCTGGACTATACTTTCAATTCAGTGGTCCAATTTTGTTTCTAAATGCTTTTTGCTTTTGTTCCCTAACTTCCAAGTGCAGTTACTCTGGCAAATTTCTTCTAAGTGTTGAAAGATGAATGCACAGAAGCAAAAAAAGCCATCTACAGTAAGATTATGTGTCCTTGCACAAGGGCTTTACAATCATTGGAAAGGAAGGCAGTAACTAGCAAGAACATGGAGGCAACGTCACAACCAGAGGACTGAATACAGCACAGCCCTGGGAGTTCAGTGCTGGCAAAGTTGAAGCCCTACTCAGTAAAGAGCTCAGCAAAACAGGTACTGGAATACTCAATGCACCGTATTTCATGTCCTCTCTACCATGTGATGACAAAGCTCAAAACTCCCACAGTACTATTCTGTGGTATAAATAAATTAATTGGTAAATCTCACTCTTCAACTCTACATCCCAAAAATACTGTCTTTGGTCCATATAGCCTGAAAACCATTACTTATTTACTGATGAGTTTTCAGAACACGTCCTCCTCACGGGAAGAGGCGATTTGTGCCAGCACAGAGGATGGGACATGTATTTGTAACAGTGGTAGTTTCCCACAAACATTTTTAAGAGCCAACAGAAAAGTCAAACTGTGAAAAGTGTCTCCCCAATATGCACATCTCCTTTTACTGTTGAGGGAGCGTGCATCTGACAAAGCAGTGCTCAAAGCAAATGCACTTCTGCAGCTCTCTTTGGAAAACTTCCCTCACAGTTCTGCCCTTATTGTCTCGTCAACACCCTCTCCTTACAAACAGCTGTTTCCCATCTGAACTGATTCCTAAGCACAGCTTCAGTAACAGGACAGAACCACCAGCATCCAGAGGGATGTGTGCTAAAAAATAATATGCAAGTGTCCAGTGATTATCATTTGAAGCCTTTGATTTTCTTCAATAAAAAGGGAAGTAAATAAAAGTGATCAAGCACCCTTCATATGAAGGACCAGAGTACTTTCAGTCTACAGTATCTCAGCTGACAACTGTCAGTGTTGACACTGAATTAGGTAATTAACATTCAGTTCCTTTTCACACTGTCCCTAAGTAGTTGACAGCCATTCAAACTGTATTTCCTTTCTGTCTCCTCCTCCTCCACAGATTAAACAAAATAAAAGATCCCATGTAATGATGGCAAGAGTCAGTAATGACAAAAATCTAAGGAAGGCTGACAAAACAAATTTCTAGCATTTCTGGCCTGGCACCTAGAACTTTCACATAATAACAAAGCATCATAAGTAACACCATCAACATCAGCACCCCCAAGGAAAAGCTAGCACTGGGTCTGGGTGTGAGCTCCAATCTACCAGAATCCTGCTTTAGCACCAAGTGCCAGAGCTGGGGTGGGACCTAAGCCACTGTTGAGCCCACAGGGCCAGGACGGGCACCTGACCCTTGCAGCTCTGGGGGAACACTGGGAGAATGTTTCCTGGCATGCTCTGGCCTGGGCCTAGCAGCATTCTCCAAACAATTGTCAGGCACGGTTCCAGTTAGGATAGGCCAAGGACCATTCCCAGCAGGCAGTCAAAATGCAGACGTCCTTCTCTGAGTCTCAGAGTGTAACCAGACCATACCAGTTGGCCACAGGGCCAAAGGGTAAAGCCTGGCACTGTTTTGTTTACTACATCTGTAGCCTAAATCTCTTGACAATACAGGGCATTAACCACTGATCAGGTCTAACAACACAGAGAAACTTTTGCATACATGCCTTCTCTGTGACCTACATATAAAATAGCACACAGCCTACTCATGCATACCTACATTAAGCTTGTCCACTTTTCCCACAACAACATGAATGCTATTTAAGAATCAGGTTTGAGAGGCCAAAAAACTTTTACAGTTTCCCTTACCGCTCCTTCATACAAAATGGAAGGGGCTTCTTTAGCCTCCTAGTGATGAGGTCAACAGCCAAGGCTTCCTGTGAGGTGATGCGTTCAAAGCAGTTGCCAGATTAGCCAGAAAGTCCCATGGGACCAGAGACTTTGCTGTGCAGCTGAAACCCACCTATCTATCTGAGATAAGAATTTGCATTTTAGTGAGTTCTTATCAGGAGTCTGCTGCCAAAGCAAGGCCCTCCATCAGTGACACACACACTTTGAACATCATTCATTTTGAACATTCTCTCATTGTCAGCTTCCTCAGCATCCAAAATAATCCCTGAACGCAATCTTTTATGTTTTCCCCTCTTTCCTGACAAGTATTTCCCCCATGTATCCCATGACAGGTTGTTCCAAATCATACTAGCATGCCAGAAGCATGAGCAGGCAAAACCTTCAAGAGAGAAGTGTTATCACTAACGTGACTTACTGTAAATAAAAGCAGATGTAAGAGGATATGGATGATGTTGTTAGGCTTTGTTAAAATCTAAGCCCATTCTGTCATGTACAAAGGTAGTAAACATCTGGCAGACATCCAGCAAGATGAGACTCATGGGTTTAAAGCTGTTTCTTAGTAAATTGCTCAGATCCCAAAGAGAGGCATCACTCCTTGGTGGCAAGCTCAGCAGTCAGGGTCACTAGTGCAAAGGACTGTAGCAACCCCTCTGTAAAAGAGGTGTTCTCAGGGAAGGGGCAAGCAGTGTGCCTCTCAGGGATCAGCATTTGCCCATTCTGACACCCTGGGCCACAAGATGTCAGCAGAAAGGATGTGGGTTTGGTGTCACTGGCAGCAGCTCTGCTTCACAACTGAACCAGCAGCCTGATTCGTGCAAACCAAACTCCTGGCCCAATCATGTGAGGTTTCACATCCAAAATGTACACTCAAACAGATCCTAACATATCCTTGAGGCAGGAGCCCTGGAAATGTTGGTCCTATGACTTAGCTAGTGGTAACTTAACTGACAAATCCCATGGGAACATATAAACAGCACTCTGCCTATCATATGGTTTGCTTTTCTGTTTTAATTGAAGTTGTATTACTGAGACAAAAAAAATAAGACTAGTCTACAAAGATTTTTAAGGACTAAACAACTGCACTTGTTAAAAAAAAATTTAAAAGCATCCTCATTTTAGATAAGCAAAGTGGTTTGGGAACCAGCAAATTAACCTGTTAAAACTGACCACAGCAAAACCAGAAGTACAAAATGAAAGGTTAAGAATGGTCACAAAATTTATTCCAAGAGTCATAAAACAGATTAAGTGCAACAAAACATTATTTGTGTGGCACATATGCTTCCATAAAAATAATTTCAGCAACAGGAATAGCAGTGAGAATGACCCAGTATCTTCACATGAACCTAAATGTTCCTGTAACTCAGTTCCACAGTCCCATCATCTCATACCAACCTTTAAATAATAAGAACTTAGAAATCTACCGCCCTCTCTGCAGCTCAAAGATACATGACATAAAACTGTGACTGTTTCCAGAACTGTAGGAAGTAGCATTGCCAGCTGGTTTGTAACAAGTTGTTCTGCTGATAGCACTGGATGAAAGGGCAGACAGGCCTAAGATGAGCCACAATGCCAGAATAGTCAATTCTGCCTTTCTGTCCCTAGGTTTGAAGTGGCCTATCAGAGCAACATTCAGCTTTGGGCACTCAGTGTCTCCTGGCCTGACATATGGCACTCAGCTGTGTAAGCAAGCTGGAAGACCCATTAGGAAGAGTGAAGGAACTGTTTTCTCATCCCAGAGCTCTTTTCTCTTACACTGCTCTTGAGATCTGCAGTTCAAAGGGAGCCAGTATCTCTTCAGACTAATGGCATCTCCAGAAGGCTGAAGGTGATTTGCACAAGTCAGGTGTTTTTACCAGCCAGCCACCCTGAGGTTCTGTCCCAGTACAGATCCACTGCAGTTCTCTACATCTGCTACAGCTTGACTCAATCACACCTGCAGAGGCAGTGTGAAAGCTTTAATCACGCCTGTCTGGTTAATTAGGCAGGACTCTTCATCTGCAGCAATATTTAAATCCAACACTTTGATCAGATCTCAGGCATGCTGTTGGTACAATCCCCAGTCTAGGTTTCTATTTGTGATACAGAAGGGGAAAGCAGTCAAAGGTAGTGTTCAGTCTGGATGAGATGGCTTTGCATGAATTGCATTGCTCCACAAGAAGTCTTCGTAGCTGACTGAGAAATTACATTGTCGCTTATTTCAAGTCTTTCCTTGTCTCTAGCTGTACACACTCATGGTAACCACGGCAGGCTGACATTTGCACAGGAATTTCAAGCATCATCAAAATCAAAAGATAAATCACCATTTACATCCTAAACCACACTACAACTGTGCAAGGCCTTCACCATTGCAGGCTGGAAATCCATTTGGAGAGACAAAAACAGAAAAGGGATTCTACAGCTGGAAAGAAGACAGAAATTTATGCAGTCCCTTTATATTTTCTTGTAAGCGCCTGAAGCAAACAATAGGCAAGCAACAGAAAAAAGTAATTGCTTGAAAGCTTAATGTGTCCCAGACTGATCTGGGTGCCCGAAGGCAGACACTGCACTTGGGAGATCACACTTTTTCAAGCTTCAGAAGCCCTGTGTGTCAGATGCCTCTGGGAGTGCCAGGATGTGCATGTAGGAAAGCTGGTGGGCAAACACGTCCCTCCTCTCCTTAGGGGGGCTCAGTGCTGCACTGCCAGGGCACCCCCAGAAATCTGAATACCTGACTCCTCCTGTAAATGCTTTATGCCAACACCTAGTCACAGTCACTGGTATGAGCAAATGAGCTGTCCACAAACGCAGGTACAAACTCAGACAAACCTTTCTCCTGTGACAATAATACTCTGTATACTGTACAAAACTTGTTAAGTAATCCACTGCCTCACTTGGTACTGATAAAGCCTTGGGAGTGCCTTGCACCTGGTGTTTTGGGCACTAGAGTTCAGGACACAAATAGATTAGAGAATCCAGATAACAGCACAGGAATTATTAGAAATCAAATTAAATAGTTTTTGAGAAAGAATATTAAAAAATTAAACAATTTGACAATTTAGTATAATCTGAAGCAAAATGTGAAAACATTCTTGAAATATTTAAGGGATGGACACTAAGGAAAAAAGAGAACTAAAAAGATTAGACATTATGTTGGGCATTAAGAAGACATTTCTAATGCTAACAATATCTAAACACCAGGATAAACCATCAGAAATTAAGATCTTTCCACATCAGACCATGATGGGACCATCTGTCAATGTTCTCTACAAGGCTACTTTTCATGATTCTAGAGTGCAATGTAAAATTGAAGAATTACATTTCCCACACCTGCAAACCAGTACTCCTGCCTATGGCAGAAATACTGTGTGATCTGGGGAGTGGAAAATTATCAAAGCTTTGTTTCCTATATTTAGGGACAAACAAGTTCCCACAATGGGTATCAGTCTGCTTCCTGCAAATATCAGCCAAAAACGTTACAAAATCAAACATACATCCATTATGTACCAAGTAACTCTAATATTCTGCTGTCTGCAATGCCTGGTTCACTCTTTGGTCCCCATGCCCTTTCCTATCAGAGCTCAGGTCACTGTCCCTCCCTTCCCTCAGCTCTCCCAGTGCTATCGCAGGAGAATTTTCTTGCAGAGGCACCAGCGTGGCTCTGGGAAAGCCCAGGGCAGCCAAGCACTCCCCTCCTCTCCCTCTGAGATCATGGCACATGTTCAAACAACAACTGGCAGGCCTGAAATGAGAGGGAGGGACAAACGGCAAAAGAGCTGATTGATCACAGCACAGCAACCGAGATGAGGGAGAGATGCAGAGCCAGAACGAGGTCAGACACCTCATTCCAAAGGATGTAACAAGACCAAAGTAGGTCTGAGATAAAGGATAACGAGGGTCAGATGCACACCAAGCTGCAATGAGTCAAGGGAAGCAAAGAGAAATTCGTTTTAGTTCTCACCTGTATGGCAGTAAACTGGTGAAACTACACAGGGGATTTATTGATATTTGCTCACCATGGAAATTCCATGAGAGTGCAAAAATAATAAACACCTTCTTTCACATAAATAAAACCTGCTGTACTCCTACACAACTGATTTGTAAAGCCTCACTGCAAAAGGCATGGGCTCGGCACACCATTTTCAAAGTGACACACCAAGCTCATATAGCTGAGAGCAGGAGAGAACCTGGGTGCTCTGGATCCACCAACCCTGATCTTAGATGTGTGTCTGTAAACTGGGCTCTCTAGACCACAGGCTCAGATGAATAAATATTTTCAGAGCTTTCTCTTTGCTTTGTTTTGCTTTTCAGTTTCTCTCTTTTGCTTCATCTTTCTACATGCAGACTGTTTTCTTCACTTTCTTTCTTTGTATCTGGGGCAAAAGAACCTTTTAATCAATTTGCATTTCAGCCTTTAGCCACTGACTTTGCACTACACTTGGTCTAAATAGAAAACTACTAGTGGAATTGCCAACCCCAAATTCAAGAATCATAACAAGTACCCCTAAAAACTCAGAAGCACTTTTGCTTTGCCAATGTTCTATCTTCAACTCATGCTTTACAACCAGAAGGACTACAAACATGTCATTTAAAATGAAAGCTGTAATCTTCTTCAATTTACATACATCAGGAACCAGGCTTTAAAAAGAAAAAAAAAAGCTCAGTGACTTTAAACAGAAGAACATCTTGCTCATTTGCAGTTCTAACTACAGGCTGCAGGTGACCAACTGACCCAAAATAACAGATCAGCAAAGCTAATTTAGATCACTTCCAAACAATTTCCTTTCCCATCTCCTTCCTCTGCCCCAAATGCTCTTTTAGCTGTCTCGTAATAAAGGAGCAACATTACCCAAACCATATGGTTCACCTTCCAGAATCAGCGTTTATGTGTATCTACTGAGGCTGAACAGGCAGAGAACAGGGTAAGACAGGAAACTACAGCTCACAGCTGAGACAAATGGTCTACTTGCTACCTTATTAGAACACCAGAGCCTCATCTTGGATGCAAACAAGATTGTGAAACAGAAAGGGAAGGGGGTGGGCGGGGAGGAAGACCAAACAAAGCCTGTGATGCTTATCATGTTTCAAGATGGGTGGAGAGCAAAACCCAGAGACAGATCAATTACACCTACAAAGCAAGCAAGAAAGGGGAGCAAAACATAAATATTTTGAGTCTGTAGGATGTGGGCTAATTTACCTGATGGCAAATGTCCTACTGTAACATTTATACAATTGATAGGATTGAAGAGGACTTCTAGTTTTCATACAAAAATAAAGGAATGCATGATACTAAAACCTAAAAATAGTACTGGTACAATTACTTATACAATTTGATACCTATCTGGTAAGAACAATTCACCTTTCCTACTGTTTTAATGCCTGCACAGAACAAACAGCAATTGCTCAAGCTAAAAGTACATCCTGTCATTCTGATATTAAAATTTACAAGTTGGTGGTTTGTCTCTGGAAAGATGAAAGAGACATTCATATACCATGCAGAGAACAATTTGGCTTTATATATTTACAATTATCTAAACTGTGGGAGCTGCATGTGCAGGTTTGAGCTGATTGTTTGGTGAAATAAATGAGTGGAGAAAAAACATGATGCAGCACAATACCTATCACTGCAATCCAGTGTGTTAGATAACTACTGCTCCAACACTTCAACATGTAATTCATTATTAGATCTACAAAATACTAAAAACCTTTAAAAACCTGACAGCTAACTGCTGTGTAGTCACTATTTATTAGAATGATGGTCAATGAGTATGTCTGAAATTGCTCAGGGCTCCTGTTCTCCTTACTCGAGAGCTGGTCTTCACTGAAATATTACTGTCAGATCTGACTGGGTTTCTGTGAAATGGCCATGCAACAGTCAAACACACCACAACCTTTCTTTCCCCAATAAATTGTGCATGACTTCTCCATAGCAGTTGACACTCCAAGCCAGAAGAGTTACCCAGAGCTGGGCAAGCCTGAGGAATGCACACTGCAGACACAGCACCTGCAGCAGCGTGCTGGCAGCCCCACACTCCTGCACAGGACTGCACGCCACCAGACAGCTGCTGCCATTTATCCAGCCGCTCACTCCAGCCCAATTATCACCTGGGGGGACTCTGTCACACAAAAAAGGAGTATTTACAAAATTACACAGGACAATATAAACATTTCTGTATACATCACAGAGTTAAAAGAGGCCAAAGGATTCACTGAATCTTAAAGTCTGGGGACTGAAAATCCTTGTGGTTTATGATCATGCCAGAGACTTAACAACTTTTCTGCCTTTATGTCTTTGAAGTTTATCTTAGTCCTGAAACTTTTCCTGAAGTTCCATTAGGTTCTGACAATTTTCCACTTTGCTTTGTCTGTGATCAGTACTTCTTTAACAAGGTTAGCAGCAGTACATTTCCATCTACTCCATGCAGTTCTCCCTACTGCTTAAAAAGTTTGGCTGGGCAATGAGCCTTTACTACTACAGTCAGTAACAGCTGCATAACTGCTGTATTGTCTATTAATACTCCTGAGTTACACAGCATTTCTTCAAGGATGATTCCACAATTAGCAATAATACTATCCCTGCATAACAAAATGGCAAATAAGACAGGACAAAATATTGTATGTGTATATTCATATTTAAATCAGTAACTTCAGGTCATCAGCTGTGAGCTGGTAGAAAAGAGTTTTCCCTTCTCCTTCCTTATCTTGAGGAAGTATCTAGTAGAGCTAGGACTACTGCAATAATGGTATACATATAGTATCATAGCTGTATTGTATTATATTATAATTTAATATAAAATCCAGACTCTGCTATAAAAATCCATCTTGGAATCTATTGTCTTGGAATTGATAATCTCACCTTGTCAAATGTGGAACAAACCACAGGGTGAAGCTATTGGGTTTCATTCTCTCCATAGTTATGATACATTATACTGTAACAGATATTACAAATGAATATATATATTATATATGTACACGCACATACAATACAAATATCAACAGGAGTACCAGAAACTAAACAGGAGCTAAACTGACCAGGAAGGCCTTCTCATGTCCAAAATTAAATGGAATAAAATTACTATAAATCACATGCAAGGTGACAAATGATGGGACATCTAAGTTAAATTTGTAGATATAACTACATTTGTCGAAATTACTTTAGGTATAAAACATAACAGATTCTAGACACTATTTCATTTAAATAAATAAACATCTGTAGCATTTTCATTAAATGAGTATACAACTCACAGTAAAATATTCTTAACAGGGACTAACACAATTTTTATTCTTAGAAAATAGAACTCCATGTTCTATAACTTTAAGTATTTACTTATAACTTTAACTACATTTTATATTAAACTTTATGTACTCACTTTAAGAATTTATGAAAGCAAAATATGGACCACAATCTTTTAGGCAAAGCAAATAAGAACTGAGTCTCTATGGTAATAATGAACCTATTTTCCCCTGCATCTTAGTGGGAAAATGTTTCTAAGCATAGAAAAGGGAAACCTTTCTGTAAACAGGATCACATATTCATGTCCTAAAACAGATTCAAATACTTCAGGTAAGCTGAAGTTACTTTGATTTATTTGCAAACGCACCGTATTAAATGCTTACAATATTCTAAATACTTAAGAGATTCTTGTACATTACCAGGGAACACAGGAAGCTGCTGCTAGCAAGCAACTTCAGTGCTGTGAATAAACCCATAGAATTCAGCTGTTTGCTTCTTAAAACATTGTTTATTGAGAACATTTAATGAGGACTAGGGCTTCAATAGCAAATATTTAACCAAGAGCACGGATTCCCTCACATAAGCACAACTGTCCCAGCCTACTTGGGGGAAACTCATTATGATGATAAAAGATATGAGATTTAGCTTTCCTTTATTTAACCCAAGCTATTGAAGTTTCTATAGAGCAAAAGAAACCATACCGCACATCTGTCTCATCTCCTTTTTGACAGGGACAAGTTTTCAGAAGATCTGGGTACTGCAGCTCTCCTGCACAGTGCAGCAAAAATTACATCTGGATCATATGGAGTACAAATCATTTCAGTACAATTCACACTATGGAAAAAACTAACTTTGCCCAATCACACTGGTGTTAACCTGGTGCGTTACTGCAGGAAAATAACAGTGTACATTTATTTTGCACTGGGTAAGTTCTGACCACATAGAACACGAGCTGGGAAACAGAGGTCCATGGGGCAGGAGGGGTGGCTCCTGTGCAGCGATGCCAGCACCCTCAGGAGAGCCAAGAAAGGGAAGTTGTGTGACCTGCATTTGTGAGGCCAAGCAGAGCTGAGAATACAGAATCCCAGGACTACAGCAGTACTTTCATCAGTGTCATAAGGAAAACTTTTGGTCTATAACTGCATCTAATCCCAGTGATTATATAGATTATATTATCCTTGCACCTTGTGTCGGCTGTCCAGTGTGGGATGTGGGGCAGAATTCTTTCCTGTGGGCTGTCTTGTTACAGGATTAAGTTATGGCCATCCACATTATTTATGCAGAAAATATTTCACACTCCAAATTTTATTTTTAAGAAATTCATCCCACTACTGTTTTTTTTTACCCTCACACATGGCAGTAGATCCTCATTCTCCTTTGCTTGGGGCAAACACCATTCAGCTATCCAAAAGCAGTTGTACAGAGATTCAGTCCATAAGATGTAGGTCAATGACTGAAGAAATTGACATTATTTAGGACAGCACATAAATATTTGACAGGTGCACGAAGTTAAGCCTGTGTATGACTGCTATTCTAAACTAAGGCCCAGAGATAAGAAAGATCCTATCCCTCAATGCTTTATTCAAACATAGTTACCAAAACACAAATTCCATTGGGGAGTAAAGCTGGACTTCCAGAGCCAACACCACAAGATAATCCTATAGCCACTCTACACCTGGTGATAAAGCAACTCAGGAGGGCTCTGAGTGCCAGCAGCGCGAGCCAAGACCTCAGCGAGTGCCCTCTGTCAGGACCTTCTCCTGCCATTACCTAGGGCATATTACTCGCTACTGCATTAATGAAAACTGCCAAGTTAATGAATACAAATAAACAAAAGACCCTTTTGGGTTTTTTAATACATGAAAATCCCATTTAGCTAATACTGTGAGTACATTTAGCTGTAAGAACAGGAATTAAAAATATATGTAGCTTGAATCTACATTCTAGCCTGCAGTTAAAAAAATCGCAAATTCAGTACTTAGGACAGAGGAGTTTTCTGAGGGATTTTGGTTTTGTTTTGTCTGTAGGGTGGGGCTCTTCTACGTCTTACAGCTTTTAGAAGAAAAGCTCCTCTCACTGAGACAGAACCACAGTTCTAAATAAAGCTAACTGGCACTTCAGTTGGAAAACTCAAATGAAAGGCTCTGAGTTCAACTACCAGAGAGAGAAGAGAAGGGTTCAAGTAGAGACTAGTTCAAAAAGCAACCATATCCTTGTCATTTATCTTTTATGCTAGACAGTTTGCCACTTTGGTGAATCTGAAAAACAATCAAGACAGACTGATTTTAAAAAACAAACAAACAAAAATCTTGCCAGAAGGACAGGTCGAAAGTGGCCCAGGGTCTAAGCCCTTTTATATGAAACCAGAGTTTAGCCTTTATCTAGGAAAACACCAGAAAGAATTTCTGCCCTGACCAACCTTTTAGAAATCTCTGCAGAGACTTCCTTTGCTTTGATTCTTGATCTCTGTGTGATCACTAGTTTATTATTCTTTTTTTTTTTTTTTTGGTGATATATCTGTTATCTAGTAAGTTTTACTGCAGTCTCTTCTAGTTATTTGCAGGAGTGTGGTGATGAATTCCACATTTAGAACCTATATAGGAAACTGGAAATATCCAGATGGATTTTTCTCTTCTGACCTAGCCCATGAATAATTTCAGAGGCAGGTATAATTGTTTCCACATGCACAGACACAGCCGGCACAATCGCAAATTTATGTTTACCATTAAACAAAGATATATGTACAATATTTATTTATAAATAACAGACAGGGTAGATTTTCCAAGTGGGTGTAAAAGCAACTTCTAAACAACAGCAGCCACCAAAGGGACGAGGCATCCTGAGAGCGGATCCGCTGCCGGGTCCGTTCCTGCCATCCCTGCGGGGACCGGCGCTGCCCGCGCTCCGCGCCGGGGGCGAGACCCACGGCTGTGCCGGCCCGCCCCTGGCCACGGGCCTCTCCAATAGCAACTCCCTCCGAGCGCTCCGGAGCCGGGCACAGCACTTCCACAACTTGTGTCCGGCCGCCCCGCACCCCCGGCCCGCCGGGAGGAGCCGCTGCGGGCCGTCCGCCCGGCCCCGCCGTGCCCCCGAGGGCGCTCCCCGGCCCCGCGCTGCCACTCACCGACTGCAGGAAGCGGAGGGTCCCCACGTAGTCGCGCTCGGTGCTGAGGATCTCGTTGAGGACGCAGAGGCGGAGGCGCAGCTGGCGCTCGGTGTCCCTGGGGCAGGCAGCGGGCTCGGCGGCGCTGGGGGCGCCGGGCGGCGGCGGCGGCGGCGGCTCCATGGTGGCGGCGCGGGCCGGGCGCTCCGCTCCCCGCTCCCTCCGGAGCTCCCCGCTCCCTCAGGAGCCCCCCATGGCCCCCTCGGCCCTGCCTCGCCCGCGGTGGAGGCGTTACAGCAGCCGGGCGCTGGGGAAAGCCCGGCCGCGGGACATGCCGGAGTAGCGGTCAGAGAAGAACAGAGAAGGGAAGTCCCGGTGGCAGGGAGGGAGAGCGAGGGGAAGGAGGGACGGGGCGGGCGCAGGCGGCTGAGCCAGGCCCCGGGGGCCGGCGAAGAATTGCGGGGCGGGGCTGGAGTGAGGGGAGAGTGGCTTTCTCATCTCCTTCCGCACGTCCTCGTAGCCACGCGTCGTCCTCACACACCGCCCCTCGCACACCGCCCCTCGCACCCGCACTGCCTCACCCCCATGCGCTGCAGACCTCGCCCTCTCGGCCTCCTGCCCTTCACAGAGTGTTGTGCTGCTGCACATCCCGCACAGCGCGGTCACACATCCCGCACAGAGCCTCGCACAGAGCTCCGCACATCCCGCACAGCGCGGTCACACATCGCGAACATCCCGCACAGCGCGGTCACACACACCGCACATCCCGCACAGCCCGCAGAGAGCTCTGCACAGAGTCCCGCACATCCCGCACAGCGCAGTCACACAGCCCACACATCCCACACAGAGCTCCGCACATCCCGAACAGCGCGGTCACACATCCCGCATATCCCGCACAGAGCCCCGCACATCCCGCACAGCGCGGTCACACACACCGCACATCCCGCACAGCCCGCAGAGAGCTCTGCACAGAGCCCCGCACATCCCGCACAGCGCGGTCACACATCCCGCATATCCCGAACAGCGCGGTCACACATCCCGCACAGCCCGTACAGAGCCCCGCACAGCCCGCACAGAGCCCCGCACATCCCGCACAGCCCGCACAGAGCCCCGCACATCCCGCACAGCGCAGTCACACAGCCCGCATATCCCGAACAGCGCGGTCACACACACCGCATATCCCGCACAGCGCGGTCACACACACCGCATATCCGGCACAGCCCGCAGAGAGCTCTGCACAGAGCCCCGCACAGCCCGCACATCCTGCACATCCCGCACATCCCGCACAGAGCCCCGCACATCCTGCACATCCCGCACAGAGCCCCGCACATCCCGCACAGCCCGCACAGAGCCCCGCACAGCCCGCACATCCTGCACATCCCGCACAGCCCGCACAGAGCCCCGCACAGCCCGCACATCCTGCACATCCCGCACATCCTGCACATCCCGCACAGAGCCCCGCACATCCCGCACATCCCGCACATCCCGCACAGCCCGCACAGCGCTGCCGGACGCTGGGCTCACCCCACGCCACACGAGCCCAGCGCGGTGAGCGCACCGCGGTTCCCCGCACCAGCAGGGCATTGCCCCCGCCCTACGGCCCCGGCCCTGGCCGGCGCTGGGGAGGGGTCGCACAGGAATGCACAGAGCACAAGGGACACACACGCAGAAATGAGGTACCACAGACTTCCACGGCAAGAAAGAATAAATACAAAAAACATGTTTCATCGCCGTGAATTCAAAATGCAGAGGTTTTAAGATGGTTGCAACTGCTTGTGCAAAATGAGTGCACAGCGTAAGGGCAGGGACAAACAGGGCAAACTGCACACAAAATCAGGGCTGCAGCTGAGCACTACTCCCCGCATTCCCAGAGAGATAACTTGGTTCATACTGGTGGAGATTCTCCCAGATATCTTCATTCCACCACAAGAACATTACCAGGCTTTTGTCAAACTATGAACACTTTTTTTAAAAAAACTTTTCTTTTTTTTCAATTAAGGGAAAAGCTTTCAAGAGGAAAATTTTAAAATGTTAATAATGTGAACTCTTAAGAAGCATCATAATAGAGACACTTATTGGATATACTACCTTGAAAAGTAAACTTAGCAAAACTAAACATAATAAATAATGTAATAATTATCATCTTTCCCAGGCTAAACCAAAATACCTCTCGAACTTTTTTTTATCTCAACATGGGTGCTTTTTTTCTGACTTGACTGATCATTATTCTGGTTTTTAAGTTTTCTGTTCAGGAGTAAGTGTTGGTAGTCTAATGTACCCAGTTGTCATCTCAAGGCTCCATGGATATCGCATTACATGGAATGAAAAGCAGGCTGCAGGTCTGCAGTGTAAAGAAAATACTTCAAATACTTTCAGCCCTAGGTGTGGAAATTGCCTTTATTAAGTGTCAATATTTTATTTCCCCATGTGTCCTAATGAGGTAGTCTTGGGGTAAGGTGTGCAGTTATGGCTCTCGTGGTACACTTCCTGCATCTTCACCAATAACAAACGTTCCCCTCAGCCTGAGTCAGTCTGAAGCACGATTGCTCAAAAGGGGAAGGAACGTGTGGGAAAGGTCTTATCTCCCCGAGTTTCGGGGGTCTGACGGAAAAGCAGCAAGGGGAGGAATTGGCCAGGGTGACCAGGCTCTGGGCAGGTCCCAGTTGCGCTGAGGAGCGCTCTGGGCTGTGGGAGAGCACTGCAGAGCGGGTCTGGGACATGGGCAGGGAAGCAGAATCTCCAGAAGGTCAGATTAGACACTAAATTCAATGGTTTTCTTTCAAATTATTTACATTTAACTTTTCGTTTTCTTCTGAAAGTCGCTACAGAATTTTCATTAATTTACTCATTTTGTGTCCAGTTGATCTCTTTTTTAAAATCATCAAATGTGGATTGTTTTTTTTTTTCTGTTTGGGGCAAGAGGCAGCAGGCAAGACTTTCTTTTAAAATATCCTAATTAAATAACAATACCCCCTCAACAGCAATCGCCATCACCCAAGCTATGCCCCCACCCTGTGGCTGAGTGAGAAAGTTGTTAGTTTTAAAGTTCTTAATTTGCTATCTCTGTCTCCTGTGTTTCCCTCAAAAATGCTGCAATAATTTCATTTCTGTAGCAAGTACTGAGACAGGAGCCCATCACAGCATAAGGAGGCTGTTACTGGAGCAATGCCTCCACCGCTGCGGGGTGAGAGACTTTCTGTCACCGCGGTGTACAAGCTACATTGCTTCAAAACACTCCTCTAGCTTTAGTGGTGGTATTGAAAGCATTACTGTGTAAGCATTTTAAAAATTATGTTACTTGTGACTTGGAAAGATTAAAATGATAAGGAAAAAGGCTTCCATTAAAATTAAAGGCAGATTTTTTCACTCTCTTTTACAAAATGTTTTCTTTTGCCTGTAGGAAAAACAATTTTGGCAAAGTCCAAATTATTGCAGACATACACAAAATCCTATGAGTTGCTAGTGTGGACATTTTTTTTAAAGAAAAAGAATATGTAATTAGCCAGCAAGCTCTTTTATTATTGAAGGGCTACTATATGGAAACTGGCTGAAATTCCACCTGAAAATATGTTCCTTCTAGCTTGTTTTCTTTTTGCTTCATTTTAATTTTTTATATTTTTTAACAGGAAGTAGTTTACAACTGCTGTTCAGTTTTGATGAGAATTTTTACTGTCAATATGTGTTTTCAAGTAAGCACTTCAAAAGCAAACAAAAAAATGCTGCTCCTTTGTAAAACAGTCAAGGAGTCAATTACAAGGAGTCTGACATCAATTACCATGAAGTCAAGGTTTTTTGTGAAGATGTAATTAATTTACATGTGCTTGTAAGTTGTTTGCAGGTGTTACATTTTTATGTTAGCTCTCCTATTAGCAGCAGGGTGATAAGGTCTCCACGTGGTATCACAACATCAAAGGAAATAAGCATCCGTGATGTGTTCGTCTGCATATTGGGTGTATTCAACCTTGTAGGAGAAAATGTTATTCACCCTTGGCCTGCTGAAGGCTCTAGGAAAGCTCCAGAAAGTTGTGTGAGATTTGATTGGTACCCTATTTCCTATAAAAACAAGATCTAGAATTCCTGAGTGATTGTAGAGTTTGTTTTACACTGCTATACCCTTTAGACTCAGCAAGAAAGCCTGATAGACTGCACACCTGCCTTTCTCCTACTCTTTTTCTTCTCCCTTAAGCACTGCTGTTCCTTTCTAAAAAGCACTATCTGTTCATCAGGCTTCCCAAAAGCATATTGTTCTGAAGTTTGATAAGTTAATAGATGGGTTTTTTCTGCTAAATTTAGGAAGTTTTGAAGCAAATTCCTATTTCTGGCTTATAAGGGAATTGCTGCTCATGCATAGTTTCAAAGTGACTTGATGACCAAGGCAAATGTGGGAGGGCATTACATATTCTGCATGACCCTTTGTCTGTGAGGACAGTGTATATATGATTTATATAACCAATTCTGTACATTTATCTGTTTTTGTGGTGCTAAATAAATTCCAGCCTCTCATGCTTTGATTTATGAAAATGTTTATACAGCTTTCCAGTAGAATTTAGCACACCACAATTTCACAGTTTATTGAAGCTCTCTGTGGTGGAGAGATGAAATGTGGTGGACAGTAAGAAATGTTGGGTACATTGTGCATCTAAGAGCTAAGTTTCTGAACTTTCCACTTTGATCTCCACTTGGTCTTTGTGTGCATCTCCTTATGATTGTGTTTAAAAGAGCCACTGAACTGCAGACCCCTGTGTACTGGTGTACAGGCAAGCTGTCTGCATCTCTGGGTGAGGATGAGTCTCAAACAGGTCACGAATGGCAAGGTAACTTTAAGAGAAGCTTAAAGCTGGGCCTGAGCTTTGCCTGGAACTGCATAGCAGCCAGGAAACACTGTGGTAAGGCAGGCCAGCAGAGAGGGATTGCTCCTACGAGCACAGGTACCCTGATTCCAGACTGGTACACCGTGTCCATGGGGAACCCTAAATTTACCATTTCAGTTCAGCATTCACTAGCCCACAGCTCTTTCCCCTAAACAGCACAGAAATGCCCAAAGACTCACGGGAAATTGGTAAGTTGGTTGAAATGTGGTTCCCAAAACAATTTTGGCACTCAAGCCCTGCTTGTGACATACCTGGCTCAAGGTAGTTGAATAATTTCCTGAGCTAGAAGTTGTATCTGGACCATTGCTTTACTAGCCAACAACGGGTCTATTTCCCATTGAATCCTCCTTTGACACACATTTAGGCATTTGGCTTTTCCAGGATCCTTTAGCAGTTTGTTCCACATTCAGTGATAACTATAAGGAAAAGAAAAATTATTTTCCTTTAAACCTGATAATTTTCTTGGTTGCATCCTAACTTCATTACTGCAAAAAATAGAGCTCAGTCACTGTCTACGCTTAATTCACCATTTAAAGATTTTGCAGACCTTTTAGTTTATTTCCTCTCAGTGCTCTCCACACCAAGTTAAAATCCTCTAACCTATTAGACTCTCCTCATATGGAAGCCATTTTGCATGGCTAACCATCTTTCTTTCACTTCTCCATGAAAGAGGAGCTCTTCCAGGAGCTCTGCTATGTGCTTTGAGGGACAGCGGTAAAAGGCTTGTGCAAGATATTAAAGAAGTCTGTGTGCCAGGGACCTGTTCAGGATACAGTGATGGTCTGTATGCTGCTTCCACAGAGGGTCTCAAATGCTGCTGCTGAGCAGAGAATAAACCCTGACTCAACCACCTGTTTATTGAATGGCAGCAGCTAATTTAAATTCCAACACTGCATCAGTAGATATACAGAGTAATTCTAGAAACTTCAGTCAAAATAATGTAGTTATTAGAGATTTCCATGTGAGTGGTTAAAATCAGGTTCTGGCCTGTGTGCAGCGGATGTGAATCACCTTTCACCTGCCCATATATAATTCTTTGCAGATAACTGATTTTGCTAAATCCACTGCTAATTTTATTCTAGCTAAGAACTAATTCCTTTGATTTCCACAAATGATTAATCTCCAAGCAAGAAATATGGAGGTAGTTTGCAGTGAGCTTTGCAGAAATAATTTCTTAGCTTCCCACTCTCCAGGAATCTAGACTCCAGTGGAGCATTTGCATTTCTCTTTTTAACATCAGCCTAAAAATAGGTTTAAGATAAAGATGCTCAGGTAACTTGACAGCAGAGTGACTTGGAACAAATAGAGGCTTAGAGTGAACATGGTGAACAAAGAAAAAGAATTGCTAGGAAGGGTTGGATGGAAGTCTCTGTGATTGGAAGATAATATAATACACACATTCAGTTAAGCTCTGAAAGCACTTAATTAGACACATGGTGTGTGGTAGAAGGACATAAGAATTACACCCATTTGAAAACAGGAAACTGAGATGCATATGTCTGAAGTGGCTGCCCAAGAATACTGTGAATATGTGCAAAACAGAGCCCACTCAAAGGGGCTCCCACCATGTCACACAAGTTTCCAGTCAGCAACTCCGATTTTGCCTGTGGGGTGGTGATGAGACAGCAGTGCCCAAGGCTTGTGCTTCTCCTTGGTGTCTGATAACTCTTGGTGTTTGATAACTCTAATATCCTAGAGAAAACTGAAGGCTAACATCACTTCATGACAAAATGGATTCAGAATTTGAGAAGAAAGAGGGAGATACTATAAACTGTATCATGGGACCTGCAGGCAAGCTTTTATAAAATGTTATATCAGTGTCTCACTTGGCAGAGGGACAACACAATGAGAACGGAGAGTTGCAGCCTTCCCGTGAGGTCAGGGGAGAGGGACAAAACTTTTTGAAAATATTCCTGATACTGGATTCACTTATTAATTGGAAATTAAATTATTTCCTTTTCATAGTTTTCAGACTTGTGTCTGAAATCCTAAACACATATAATTGGGGAAGAAGCATGTGTTATTTCATACATTCTGTAGTCAAGTCAAAACATTCAACATTCAACTCCAGGAGAAGGCTGTATTTGCTATTACTCATTCCTCTGACACCTCTTTTCTTTCCACTGTCTGATTCACTTGTTTTATCATATTTCCCCTCTTTTGCCCTCCCTCAATTATACCCACCTACTTAAAACTAGTCACGTACTAAAAAGTGCATAATTAGATTTTCATTATGTTCTTTCCTGACATAGTTTTTGATTATGTAATTAAGGGTTCTCACTGAGCTCTTGAACTGAGAGAAGATTTTTGGTTTAATTAATCAAATGGTCCTTCACAATTCAGGGTATTTTTAAGCAGTTTTGTTTTTAAGTCAGGTGCAGAAAGTGTTTCTATTACTCCTGACGTAATGCTGTATGATCTGATCTTTACCTTCTAAAGCCAGCAATGGAGAAGCATTGCCTTGACAGCAGGGTCAGGTATATTTATATAAAGAAAAGAAGATACATCAAGCTTCAATAAGCTTGAAGTAGGACAAATTTTTTTTATTTTGCAAATCCTTTTTTTTTTTCTTTTGCAAATTGGAAGTTTGTCAAATTTTGATTAAATAGTTAATTAAACTGGAGTTGTTCCAAGTGACTTTTTCCATATGAGACCATTTACAAGTTTGCAACTCCTTACATTTTTTTCTGACAAATTAACTTTCTTACAGAATTTATTTTTTTTGGGGAGTACTAAAAAAGGCTGCTGGAAGTTTTGCAGATTGTATGCAGGTAAGTATTTGCCCTGAGCTAACATAATCAAGCAAAGGTTCACTCTTGGTATTTTGTTCTCTGTAAGTACATGAAATAAAAATAACATGAACAATAGTGATTGTTTTTGTTATAAATTGCTTCTTCCTGACTGCATTTGCATTTTTTTCTCTACCAGTACATAGAACAGGAAAAGCCACCTACCTCTCTGTGTCAGCACAACCAATGTTTAGAACTTGTAATGAGGAGGTGGAGGCTAGAATTATGTAGCTGTTTCAAAACTCATGGTCTTCTCACAATTAAAGCTGGAAAGAATCTTCCATGTAGAACAGAGAGTTGAAGATCAGAGAAAAAAAAGTTTTAGGGCGCATAAATACATGTGGAATACATGGCATCCATCCACCTGCTCTTCTTTTCTCCAGTTCTATTCCCTGCTTTTCCCGGCACACCTCAGTGGTGTTGAAGATGTAGAGCATGGTTCTGGGCACAGGGACTGGCACTATCTCAGCAGTCTGTCACCTGCTGCTTTTCAGCTGCAACGCGTGCTGAAGGGATTTGGTGAATTGTTCTCAGCTTAAGATCCCCCATACCTGAGGGACTGACTGGGCTGGGGCCCACTCTGTGTGCTGCCTGAGGAAAAGGAGCAAACATCACAGCACGTGTTGCTGCATCTTTGACACTCGGTGTTCCAAATGCAGCTGTACAGAGATGTAACTTCTGGAATTTATTGTCTGCACTTGCAATTTTGGTCAGATTTGTTTTTAATACTGGAGTATATGAATAAACTAACATGTTTTTGTGAGATGATATGTGAATTCTTCTCCACTAAATATGAAGAATTATGGAGGTCTGCATTTGATAACTAAAGATCTTTGCTAAGGGTGGGCTGAGCCAGTTTGATATCACATCAGCACAAAATAGAGAGCTTGGTAATAATATATAATTTTGCCATTTATAGGCTCCCTGTGCATCTTGTATCCAGTATAAAACTCTCTCCATGGTTGTTGTAGTGCACATATTTTGTATCTATAAGGCTGAATTAATGTAACTGGGAAACATTTAGTCCTGTGTGCAGCTTGGATTGGGTTTTTATTGTTGAGCCTGAGCTAACTGAAGTGTGAGCTACCCTTTTTTCCCTTTCGACATTGTGTCATGTTTTCACCACTTCCTTTGTGACACTGTGGTGAACAGGATCAGGAACTGATCAGCTGATCCAGCTCAAATTAACTGGAAGGCAAGCAAACAAAAGGTCCTTTTTTAGTCAGATTTTCTCCCTGACAGGCTCAGTGTGCAACCCCCAGGAGCTACTGCTGGCATGAGAGGAGGTGTTCAGTCCTGTGGTAAGGGAAGGGCTGGGAGAAGGATAGGATTGCCTCCTTTGGCTGTAAGTCACCTGCAGATCAGTTTAAAGCCATTTGTGACACTATAGCTTTGCACAAGTGCCTGCATCAACACTGGATGCAGTCCTTGGAATTATAACCTCTTGTATAAGGTCGGTGCATGGGCTGTGACCTTGCAGTGTATGCACCAGGGCAGCAAAGCACGCTCGTGTGAGTGCTCCCATGAACAGGCATGCTGAAGTCACTGACAATGTCCTCTTGCTAAAGGGTTGAAGGGTGTGGGATCGTAAGACTCAGACTTATGATCAGTCTGAGTCTCCACATTTCAGTGGGATGATGATATGGAAATTATTTTTCCATTCTACAGGCTGAGCAAATAACAGAACCATTTCAGTTTCGGATTGAACATGCTGCCTTAGAACACCAGACCAGGACAATTAACAGGTTCTTTCCTCTGTGTCAGTTCAACGTATTGCAACTCAGTTTTTGTACCTTTGCTTTTTGTAACTTTCCTTAAAATGGTGGCTGGGACTTAAGTGATGAAGTACGAGAGACAAGGGGAACTAGAGCACTAAAATACTGGTTTTGGAAAGAATGACAAAAGATACAATATAGGGATGATGCAGATATGTTCAAGAAGATTGTGGAAAAGTTTCCATTGACAACAGCATCGAAAAATAATTTTGCACTCTATAAATTGAACCAGTCTGGAGGGAGAGAGAAAGGATATGTTCCATAGTCCAGATTTCTACACACACTCTTCAGTTTTGTGAATATATTTCTTCTGATCCAGTAACATTTAGTATTGTAAAGCAATTGGAAAATACTGCAAGGACAAAGAAAATTAAGCTTAAATAAAAGAAGAGTGACTGGATAGCTCACTGGACCTGTTGGGTTATGCATGTTAATTCTAGTCCAATAGGAAGAAGATACAATAAGCAAAACCAAAACAAAGCTCCTTTTGTCTCAATGAAGATTCCTCTAAAGAATATCTAACTGCAATTCAAGAATAAATGAGTTTAGTAATGAGCAGAGAGAGGAAGCCTTTCCTGCTGAGAGGAAAAGAAACAAGCATCCTTAAATCTGAATCAAGGAGCCAAGGAACTGGCTTTGTGAAAGACATGAAGAGTTCTACACATACGTGAATAAGGTCCATACTGTATGGTAAAGTTAGGGACATTTCTTGATGACACTCTGAATTTCTTACAAGAAATGATGAGACATAAAGGTCAGAGAGAAGGTAATTAATCATTTTAATTCCTCACAGAGCTACTCATATCTTGTGACTGAAGTTATGCTGATAGAAACCCACTACATCTGAAAATCAGCTTAGTATTCTGTTTCCTTTGTTTTTACCAAATACAAGGTTTCTGTCAACAAAATCTGCCTAGTTATACACTTACCTTGGTGAAAAGCAGAGTGCTGTGCAAAGCAGGTTGTTCTATACACAGATACAACGTGGAACAGCCAGTTCTGTGCCGTTCACATACACACAACTCTAACACTTGCTTGTGCGGCATGTAAAGTCTCATTATCACCTCTCACACAGGAAATTTGGAAGTGAGTCATTATCCAGCCCTGTCTTCCACCTCTCCAGCACCTCAGGGTGTGGGAACGACTCAATAGCATTTGCATCTTTCCAAACAATTTCACTTCTTTCTCTGCAGGCAAAAGGGTAAAAATATTTTTCCCAACTGCTCCCTCACTGTGGCTACTATCTTTTAAAAACAAATACACTTCTGTTGTTTTCAAAACATGTTGTTTCTAATGTTTCTCTGTATTTAGATACTTGCAGACTTTTATGGCCTAGATATGGTTCTAAACACTGTATAAGGAATATAGTTTAAAATTTTCAAGCCTGAATATGTTAAACTCTTAAAATTACTTAGGGCTGCTGCCCATCAGAAAATGCTTAGGGCTGCTGCTCATCAGAAACACACGCTGCTATCAGTGTGAGCAGTGATTGCTCAGTAATATGGGCCATGAAGGCAATCATATATGAATATGTGAACACCTTGATTTAAAGTCTAATCTTCAGATTCTGTTGCATCTCTGCTTGTCTGAATACTGTTACATTCCTAACACATCATTTTATGGTTACGTATTATTTGTTTTCATGACAAGGAATAGAGGCTGCAGCTTAGCATCAAAGGGTCTATCTGCATCTGTCCAGCACATATGATTTACTGCAATACTTTCATGTGAGTTTGGTGATCTTAGAATTGGCTCCTTCTGCCAGGACAATTGAAAAAAAAAAAATCTCTAACTTGGTTTTGATTGAAAGGTGGGATTTTAACAAAATTATTCTAGTACATTACTAGAGAGCAGGAAAAGTGGCTGGAAGCCAGGCAGAATAAATAGAATCAGTCCTGAAGGAAATGGTTAAAAGAAGAATGGTCAGAAGAAGGGAAAAAAGTTCTATGCTAATGCTGGACTGGGAACTAAGCTACTCTACAGACCAGTGCTGCTTTTCCAAAAAAATTCCTGTCAATTTTTAGAGTGTAGTTTCCTTCCTAAAGCAAACTATGTAGCACTATGCCAGTGGGAAAGTGCTGTGAGGTTAGTCCTGTCAGTCAGTACAGAGCACCTGGCCTCTGGGCAGAAATCCAAAGAAGCTTCGTGCCAAGGAAGTAGCTTGTACAAACTGTGAACTCTGTCCACCTGTTAGGCATTGTTTGCTCATGATTTATGTCTCACACTACAGATGTACTTGCCACAACGAACTATTTACAGCAGTTTAATAGTAATTCTTGTAATTGGCACTGAATCCACTGGCAAACACGTGCGTGCAGATACATGTATTTCTTCTCCCTTGGTTTGCCTTCTCTCCCAGTGGAAAGGCTTTCTCTCTTTGTTTGCCTGCAGACAGCGACACACATCATGCTGCTATGCTCTGCAACATGGTGCTGTGCTCAGTAGCAGCATTGGACTGGGCTATGCTGCTTTTGAACTAGCCAAATAACTCACATTCTTCCCTCAGAAATTAGCTACTGTAATATTAAAATACTTTGAGGAAAGGAATATTTGAAAATAGTTGTAAGAATGGTATCAACCCCATTATTCTTTCTCTGCATTTAGTTACACAGTGATGTCAGTGTACGGAGAGCACAGCGTGCCAAGCTGGCCTAATTGGACATTGGAACTGTCTCTGCTGATTGAGACGTTACGTGGGCTGGGAGACACTGAGGCATTATGCCATGTGCAGGAAAGCCCAGGTGCCTTTGGTGCTCAGGTGAAAGAAGCCCTTGGCTATAACCAAACTTCACCTAGGAGAGTGTGCCATCCACCAGCTCTGTGTTCTTTATCTGCCCCCAGCAATCAGAGAGGTCACTGTTACTGAGGCCTGGTACTGTCTCTTGGCTCTTGAAATCCAAACCATAACCTCAGAATAGCCCTTCACCTGGGAATTCAGATACTATTCTATGATTTCCAAAACAGGGGTTTTGCCTGATAGACTTTTTTTTTTTTTAAAAATCTCTGTTAAACCATCTGTTCAATCTGTTTTCTAAAAACTAGTCTGTATCCATTTGCTTCTCTCGTAAGAACTAATCCTGTCCCACAAAAAAACTCCTAAAATCAGAACTGATAATTTGGCTGACAATACATGAAGAGCTCTGCTGCTTAATTAGTTCTGCAATGCTGCTGACAGTAATTACAGCTTCCTTTTGTGTCAATAACTAAGTCAGCAACTCTCTAAAAAGATTCAGGGCCTTATTTGTCTTTTAGTTATGTCACTTCTGCATCACTGTAATTTCAGTGATAACAGTAGAATTAGCCTTCATGTGCAGTAGTGTAAGTGAAAGGAGAATCATGTGTCCAGACATGTACTTTAGGTGCTGGATTTGCAGTCACATTTCTGATTGGAAGCATATTTGGAAAATATGTGTCTAAAAATACAAGCACTGATCAATTTTCCCTGGGAAATAATACTAAACTAATGCTTTGCACAGGTGTTTGGAACCTTTAATAGTGGTTTTAGGGACAAAAATTGCAGTTCTTGACAAATCAACACTAAAGGTTCATTAATGATGTTCTGAAGAGTTAGAGTCCTGCTGTTTGAAACAAAAGAAACAAAACTACAATCTAGGGAATCAAATGTGCTTCTGTATTCTCCATTAGATGTAGCCATCTGAATTTGTAGGAGACCTTTGGGGAACATCATGGAAGAGACAGTTAAGAGTGAGGAGGGTGTCAATGGAATAAATATGGATTATTGCCACAGAGCATGCTGCCATTGGAACCCAGAACTGGATTTCGGCTGTGAGGTGTTTTACCACCTAGGCAAAGGGTAAAGGGAGAAGATGCAATTAGGTATAAGGTTACAAATGTAGGGTTAATTTCTGACACTGAAAATTTAATTTTTAGTGAGTTCTCTTTAATGTACGACTTTGGCTTTTTCACATGTGCTCTCTCTCCATGCCTCGTTACAGGACTGTGTGAGAATTAACAGGGATAATGTGAATGGCGAGATAGGTTAGAAGCATTATAAAAACCGAGTATTTTACCATGGCGATCTCCTGAAATTGACACCTTCATTCCGGGAGGGACGGCGATGGGGCAGCCCAGCCCTCAGCCTCGGCCCGCCCTCAGCCTCGGCCCGCCCTCAGCCTCGCCCCGCCCTCAGCCTCGCCCCGCCCTCAGCCTCGCCACGCCCTTCGCCACGCCCTTCGCCCCGCCCTTCGCCACGACCTTCATCACGCCCCTCGCCCCGCCCTTCGCCCCGCCCTTCGCCACGCCCTTCACCCCGCCCTTCGCCACGCCCCATCACGCGCGGGCCTGCGGGCGGGGCCAGGGCGAGTCACGTGACGGTGCCAACATGGCGGCGCCGTGGCGGCGGCGCGGCCGCTGAGGGAGGTGCGGCCCTTCCGGACAGTGCCGCGGGCCCCGAGTGCTCGCCCGGCTCTTGCTCCCGGCCCCCGCCCCGCTCCCAGCCTCGTCATGCAGCCACCGGCTCGAGAGCAGGACGCCCGCACTAAAAGCATGTTCGTGTCGCGGGCCCTGGAGAAGATCCTGGCGGAGAAGGAGGCGAAGCGGCCCCCGCACGGGCAGCTGCGGAGAGCCTGCCAGGTGGCGCTGGGTGAGTCGGGCCGGGCCGGCCCGCACGGGGCACGGGGTGCGGCGGTGGAAGGGCCCAGCCCTCCGGCACATGTCCCCTCGCGTCCCGGCGGGGTGCGGGACATCCTCTCGGGACCTTGCAGTGCAGGGAGCTCTCTCTCCAGTACAGGACATGCAAATACGGGGGGAAAACCCCCAAGTACCGGTTGTATTAAGTTCTGATCTCGGTATGAAACAGGAGGGACTTGATCTTGCCGCTTCGGTTTTGAGAAAATTAATTGCAGCTTTTAGAGTAGGAAACGAGAATTTTTGAGGCCCTCGATTTATGGAGTCCCAGAGCTTCTCGGGATGTTAAATCTGACCTCTAATCTCCAGATCGTGTTCGGACTGGCTAAGGACTGTAGCACTGTGGCCAAGTACACGTAGTATCTGTGATTTCAGAGCTGAAAGTGCTTTTTTTGAAGTGAGTGGACTGGTCCTGAAATCTGCAAGTACAAGCCTATGTGAAGGTCTTTGTGTTAAAAGTTCTGACAACATATGGTGTGTCACAGAGAGGGAGAAGATAAACTCTACAACAGTAGAGCTCTGCAGCTGGAGTTCTCTGCGGCCCTTTCTTAATTTGCAAAATTGACATCTCTTTCAGTTTTGGTTGCTTTCCATCAATATTTTCCTTTGAATTGGGAACATTTAATGTATCCAAAAGAGAAGAAAAAACAGGTTGGGTATGTAAGGAGTCTGGGCAGGTGCAAGTTCTGTCCCAGGAAGAGTGAGAGTGAGCTTAAAGAAATGCTGTCGTTTTTATCTTCCTCCCTGTAGTCTTTACTGCCAGGAGATCTGTAGGAGCTGCCTGTAGTGACAGTATATCCATAGAAGGGCAGCCAGATAGAAGGATATTTTAATTATCATTTGAAGTTGGCAGTGTGAGCAAGAGAGTAAGACATATGCCTCAGCAGTTAGAGACTGCTTTCCTGATGAATTCCTTTTCCTCATCTGCTTTCCTGATCTGTTCCTCAACTGCCCCCACGTTTACAGGACAGAACCTGTTTTGCTGCTATGTAAATATATTTAGAGGTTGAGAAAGGGAAGTTCCTTGTAAGATGCCTAGTGAAGGTCTGTGTTTGCTGAGCGGGTGATGGTTTTGGGAGGAGTGTTGTGCAGTAGCCCCCGTTGCCTCTCGCTGGGTTATGGCTATGCCATGCCTGCATGTGCTAAGGTACGGGCTGTTGGAGGGGAGCTAATGCCTGTGATGGTGGATGTTTCTTTCTAAACTTGCTTTGAAAAAGACTCCATGGGCTTTGCAGAGGTCAGCATAAAGAGAGAACCTTCTGTTGACCAACTGTTAGAGGCTTGGGTGACTGAATGGGAGGATCTCTGTTACATTTGGTGAATATTATTTGGTCATTTTAAGTTGCCAACAGGAATGGGGTTTAGTTTATTTATGTGCGATTTTTTGCCCCCAAACTTTATTCTATTTTGGTTAAGCCCTTTTTTTTTTTCTCGAGTGAGAAAAAAAAAGTGAAAAAAGTCAGTTTTATTTCCATATACTTAATTTTAATTAAGCTTATACTTTGTATTAACTAAGACTATGACAGTTCCAAAAGTGTCAACTGAATTTTTGAGCTGTGTGCAATAGTACATGTGTGAGGAAATGTGGGAAGAATGTTACAGGCAGTATGAAGAATTATAACCTACACAAACTGTCATGGATGAAAGAATTTTGTGAATAATAATAATAAAAAATCCAGTTAACACTGAATGAAAATAATTCCATTTGAAAGAAATGTAGTTACTTTATGAAAGTGGTCATTGTGTCAGCTGTTGTCTGCTGCACTTTTCTCCAAGTTATACTTTGAATAATCCATTTCTACTTCTTACTAAATCCCTTTTGCTGTGCAGTCTTCTCTATGCAGCAGTGTTTTTATTGGAGCCCCGTAGCATTGTACCAGTTATAAACCAGGCAATACAGGCATGGAGCATGTGTAGATGGTATCTGCTCCTGGGACAAGGAAGTCCAAGATGAATTTTTGTTTTCCAAATAGAGAGAAATTGGTGCATTCTACAGCTGCCTAATAGAAATTAACCTGTTTTTATGGCTTCTGCAGTGGTGTTACTGTAGTAGTGTTTCTGTTACTTACCTGTACTTTATATTTGTTGTAAGGTGAGAGAGAAAGCTTTTAACTGTGGGAATGATGCTCTTGTTTTCTGGCATGAGTTCTGTATTGGTTTGTTCATGTAACTCCTGAGAATTTAAGTAAATTACTAGTGAATATTGCTCTCTCTTGTGTAGGAAATATAGGTATTCTTTAATTTAAATTTTGATCTGCTGTAATTATTCTAAATTCAAACTCTTCTTACCCTTTTTTCCCTGTAGTTCGGTCCTTTCACTGGACTAACACTGATCAGTTTTGAATTGCAAAATGCATATGACTTTGTAGAAATCAGAAGTAACATAGGTGCAGTTAGGACAGGAGCAGAAAAAGTGTGGGAGAAAAGGAGCATAACCACAGTGGTGGTTTTTTTGGGCTTTGGGGTTTTTTTTGCCTCTTTCAACCCCCTCCTTTGAAATACACAGCATTAACGTTAAGTAAGCAGAGTGTGAATAGATTCATTCAGTCCCTTGCCTCATCGGTAAGGTGTAACAGTTGTTTCCTGTAGTTGTAGTGCCAGTAAACCCTAGGAGAGATTGGGAGAAATGGAAGGTTTTAAACATAGAAGCTGTTCTGTTCTGCTTTAGAAAACTGTGTTTTAAAGAAAATTTGTTTTCAACAGACAATTGTGTTGTATAAAAGTAGTTGTTTAATAAGCATTTGCATTCACATGAAGCTCCAGGTACCCATGATTTTTAGTAAATCTACTGAGATTTTTCCTGGAAAATTTGCAGTGGAATACTGACAGTCTGTATCACAACAGTTCATATTATACGGATGCTAATTGTGCACCTGGGTCACTCACAAAAATTATTACTTCTGCCCTACTGGGGCTGTTTTTAATGACATGCTGTGCAGCCACCCTGGTTCTGCAGCCTTCTGTGATAGCCTGGGCAGCTCCACATACATATCCTCAAGCTTTGTAAACAACAGAATTTGTTTACTTACCTTGTTAATAAGTTAAAATCTTTTCAACAATGCCTTCACTCAGGAATCTGGTTATGTGTTTAGGAAGTCTCTGTGTATAAATGACAAATGACCAAAATAAGTTGTGTTTCTTAGTTTGGCCTCTTGGCCAGCGTGGTCAGAGAAGGCTGGGGCAAAGAGGAGACTCTGGCTTTCGCGGGCGCTTTTCTGAAGGGCTCTGTACAGCCGGCTGTGATCGGTGTCTGCCTTGGGCTTTGGACTCAGTCAAAGGCAGGCTGGGGCTGGGCACTGAGGCTTTACTGGCCTGGGGGAGGGAAGCTCTGGCTGTTCCTCCACGTGTTTGTGTTGGCACTGCTGCCAGCTGTCCGGACCATGGCCCGTTCCTTGTGCCAGCACAAGCCATTTTCTGCACAGGAGCTCGCTTGCTGCCACTGCCCCAAACCTGACTGCAGCCACAGAGCAGGCATTGGGCTGCCTGCAGACAATCAATGTCCTCTGTTTTAATGTGTAGCTTTCAATACAAGTGAACTGAACCCATCTATCTGCTTCAGAAAGGCAGCTCCTCACTGTGAGCTTTATCCCGAAGCTCGGGAAGCCAGAAGCTCTGGAAGAAATTGCCTCAAAGCCATTCTAATTCCAGTTCTGTTGCCTGGTAGGAATGTTGCAGGACTTCGTTAGGTGGGCAGCATGTGGGCTGAAGATGTTTCTGGCTGAAGGGGATGCTGTGGGAGAGATGGGGAGCTCTCGTACCTACAGCACCAAGTGAGGGGTCAGCATTGCCAGCTGAGGTGACTGATGTTGACCAAAATTAGGACTGTGTTCTGTAGCTGTGGAAGGGAGTTGAGCTGTTTCTCCTTTGACAAGAGAAATAGGACCAGTGGCAGGCGGTTTCTGGAAGTTGGTGGTGTCTGGTTGTTAGGGCTTGGCTGTTCCTGGCGGCAGACTTCAATTAGGCAACTATTTCTGTTTCATCACGTGTGATGGTTAGACCACTGAGGACTTCAGACGTGGAAGTTTTCAAACTGTTTTGATGCAATCAGTACCAGAAGTATGCCTGTAGCTTCCTTTCTTCCTTTCATTTTTTGTTTTGGGCTAGCATTACCTATTAAAATACTGTTGTGGCAAAGGTGTTTTTATATGACTTTAGAAAAGCTTTTATTGTAATAAAATTGTGGGGAACTTGGTCAGGACTTGGTTAGATTTTTTTGCTGTTGTTGTCTATAGAGTACTTCTGAGAGTTAAACTAATGTGGAGTGTTATTCTTGCATTATTTTTCCAGTGCAAGATCTAAGACAAGTGTCAGTAAAGATGGGCATGATCATGTCTCCTTAAGGCTATAAACTTTGTGAAGTTTCAATTCAACATCTTTTTTACTCTGCAAAACAACCAGTATTGGGGGAAAGTGATCTCCTTGAAAGAAAGAGAAACTTAGTGGAGTTTTTGCATTAGAAAAATTTCTTCATTAAGAAAAAGCTCTGTACACCTTAATTCTACGGGGTGTCTGAATTACAGCATTAATTGTGTTTTTGCTGGCCCTGGCATCCTGCTGTACTTGGGGCTCTAGCTATAGCTAAAATATGCCTTTCTCTGGCAAGACCTGGAGGCAGGACTGAGCGTTCTGAAGGTGTAAAACTACCCAGAAGACTCTGTGTTTTAAGCAGCCAGTTCCTGCGTGCCATGGGAATGTGCTGTGCTAAGAACAAGGCAGATCAAAATAGAGACACAATACGTTGGTGGGTCACATTTGTTGTTCTCAGTAGCTCTTTGGATCAATATGGTGTTAAAGATGGGGAAGGTAATTAAATCAAAAGGCCTGAAATGAATTTATGCTGAACTAAATTTCTGACTAGTCACTTTGTTGGTAGGCCAGTTGGATCCTGGAATGAAAAACACAATGGTTTAAGAAGTGGCGCTGTGCAAGATTTAAGTTGTCTGTTTGGCACAGAAAACCTTGGTAATTTCTTACCAACAGCCTCCATTCTGTTGTCTTCTCTCCAGTTGAAGCCTAAAGCATCAGGGGATAGTGGTGCTGGGTTTGTGCTGTCAGACAGCTGCAAAGTTCTTACTGATCCTGAAGGCTCCAGTGCTGAGCACTGGGCTTGGCTTCTGCAGGGCCGGCAAGTGACAACTGTTCTTTAAAGCTGTTGGATGTGGTTGTTTGTGTGATGAGCTTGAGGAGAGCTGGGAACATTGTGCACGCGGGACTCTTCCATTTTTCTGGTGTCTCTTTGGCTGACTCGGCTGGATAACATTACTTTGTTTTGTGTAGTATGGTTGTGTGCCATGAGAACTGAGGGATCTCAGGCTGATGCTCATTAACAGGCGGATATGGCAGAGAGAACAGCAGCTCTGGATGGAGCTTATCACTCACAGCTTATAGTTATACAGGTTTTCACTGTGTTCTGCTTCCATTTTCTCTATCCATTGTGGGTAGTAATTTTACAAAATCAGTACATGCTGTGAGGATTAATTCCTGTGCCATTCACTGACAAGCAAGCGTGTACAAAACCCAGTAATCTGTGCTGCAGTCCTTGTTCCTTCGTGTGATTTGTGTATTGATTCTCCTGAGACAGAAGAAACTACTGAGGTTCACAGATAGCACTGAAATAATCTGAACTGTGGACATTGGATCACAAACAATGCTGCCTCGCCAGAGTTGTGGAGAACAACTATTGAATGAATGATCATTTTCTAATACCTGAAATTGAAATGAGATTTTTTAAGCATGGTATTTTTCAGGCTCTGGGTAGTTTGCAGCATGGGCTGTGGGGTGGGATGGAAAGCTCCCCTGGTGTTACAGGTGATGTAGTTGTGCAGCCTTACTGTGGGTGCTGGTTTAGGTATGGATTTGTCAGTGTTCACAGTGGGTGCTTATGCTGGTCTGTATTGTGCATCGTGGTGATACCTTAGAAATTCTCAGAAAGCCTTGCTAGGATCTTTGGGATGCGCTGCTGTGTACAAGAGAAATGAGAAAGGAACTTTCTTCCCCCCCTGTATTTAGTTCTATGAAAAGCTCTTTAAAAGTGTAATTAAAAAAAAAAAAAAAAAATCTGCTGGCAAAAGGGCAGAGTGCATTTGAGATTTCCTGTCTCCTGGGAGCTTGTCCAGCTGATTTCTGTTGTAAGGCTCAAGCAGGCTGGCTGGAAATGCAGGTAATGGGAAGGTTGCATGCATTGAACTCATGGTTTATGGAGTACCTTAAAGGCTTCTGCAGGCCTGAGTGCTCTGATACAGACTTACACTTGAATAAAAGTTGCACATTATGCCTGAGTATTCTAAACATACCTTTTGTTGAGAATGTTTGGAAAAAACAGCTTTTGTTTACATCTTAATGTAAAATTTAAGAGATACACCTTTCAATAACTGCTGAAACTTATCTCTGAAGCTGAGATGTTACAGGAATTGAGTAGCAAATACTGAAGTGCAAAACTGGAAACAACTTTGCTTTATTGCTGTGTTATTGATAATGATAACCAAGGCTTGATTTATTTTTTTCTCTTCCAGATGAAATAAAAAGTGAGCTGGAAAAGCAAAGGTAAATTATTAATTACTCTAAACAGTATATGAAAAGAACAAACAGAATAATTTTGTGGAAGTGTAAGGGTGTATATACATTACAGCAGTGAATTTGTGAATCCCCAGTTCCTCACCTTTCTGCCAAGAACATGTGGCCTGGCCTTTGCGTTTCACTTACACAATGTTTGTGGCTGTGGGTACTCAATCCATAACTGCCTATGAATTTCGCCAGGAAAAAATGGTGAAATTTCTAAAAGGTGCTGGTTTTTTGCTTCCTTTTACTGGACTCAGTCGCCTGATAGGAAATCATGGGGAGCAGTACATACCCTCTGTTTGACAGCATGTGCCCTTTATTACCTAGATAAAGAACACCTATTTAAATACTACTTAAATAAAAATTTTAATAAAGTTTTCCAGCACTGTGCTATGATTGAAAAATGAGTAAATGGGTCTCTGAATGTGTTTCTATTTGCTTAGTGTTCTGCTTATGGGCTCTATTTAATCCATTTTGAATAATGTGGATAGATACATCAGTTGTATAGGAGTTTTCCAATGTTTTAGATAGTGAGACAGCGTTGGAGTATAGTAAGGGAAGAGTTAAGCTGAGGAAGATACGAAAAAGATCAGATAGAGTATAAATAAATGTAGAATGGGTTTTATGTGATTTTAAAAGAAAATTGATCATTGTTTAAAAAAGTATATGCAAGAAAGCTGCAGTACATTTGTATGCTGCTGTGCAGGATTTTGCTTTAAATTTAGAAAAAGGAGAAAGTGTAGTTTGCTGTGAAATACACGTTTAGAAAAATTAATAACTCTTCTTATCTCACCTAGAGAAGGCACTTCTGCTCCACCAAAAGCAAATTTCATTGAAGCAGATAAATATTTCCTTCCGTTTGAGCTGGCCTGCCAGTCGAAGTCTCCACGCATTGTCAGTACTTCCTTGGATTGTTTACAGGTAAGTGTTGAGGTTCAGCTTGGTCAGAGTGAGATGGAGAAAGCTGCAGTGACCAGATGTGGCGTGCAGCTCCCATGGTGGGGAGCCGCCCTGCCTGGGGTCGCGGCAGCCCCTACCCAGGGTCACACTTGGCCGGGCACAGGGAGCAGTGTGGCTGCCCTGCTGTAACCCCTGTGCTGGGGCTGGGGGATCCTTACACCATTCACTGAAGGTGCTTTGTCTGTGGGGCTCCACAAGGGCTATTACCATGGGGTTTCTTGTGCTGCTGGTGTGACACAGGAGGTCACGCTCCGGAAAAGACTGGTGTTAAAAATATTTTCTCTGGTTATGGCATGGTAGGAAGTGGCCTGGGTGGAAAAAGCTTTTGTCATACTAAAATCTGTTTTGTCCACGTATGTGAGCAGTCAGAGTATTTGGTGGTGGACTATAGATGGTGTTAAACTTTTGGGTGTAAAACTGGTTAAGTGAGGTATGCTATCTTAACACACCTTTTTATGCTGTGCAAAACTGTTCTTCTTAACAGTATGTGGTCATCTAAGCTGCATTTTTCTATCTAGAAACTCATTGCATATGGGCATATCACCGGCAATGCTCCGGATAGCGGAGCTCCTGGAAAACGACTGATCGACCGAATAGTGGAAACCATTTGCAATTGCTTTCAGGGTCCTCAAACAGATGAAGGAGTACAACTTCAGATAATTAAGGTATTTTATTTGATTTATTTTGGTGCAACATTAATTTGCTTTCTCTCTCTTTCATTTTGTAACTGAAAAAAAAAAAGGTGAAATATTACTGAGGGCCCAGTTGCTCCATTTCTTACATTATCCAGTGTGTCACTGCATTCAGGGAGGCTGACACTCTGGTAGAATTGGTGAGGAAAATGTACTTCCTGTTGGGAAAGCACAGTGTAAGGGAATAGTTTATAAATGTTTGTCCTTTCTGAGATAAGCCATCTTTCAAACAGCTTGGTGCTCCTCTTAGCGGCTTGCAGTGCGCACCTCCATGGGGCCAGGGAATTGCTTTCAGCAGGCCCTGCAACTGGGATGCAGTGCCATGGAATGCTGTTCAAGCCTGTCTGCTCCCCTGGCCATTTTCCAGACAGCTGCCAGAGTACGTTCTTAACAAGGCATGGTAGTGTCTGCCAGTGGTGTGTGTTCTGGCTCTGAAATCTTCTTGGGTTCCTGTAGCTGAGGTTGGAAGTTGGTGAACCTTCTAGTAATCCAACTTGATGTTAGTGTACGCCAGTTGAAGGTGGAGTATCTCCCTTGGTGGAAAATTAGCTTTGATAAGACCCTCTAAGAACAGCTCAGGAGAGAACAGAGATGTGGTGTGGAAGTCCTTTTAAATTTTATTTGATTTGAAATGTTGTTGCATGTAAAGTCTTAAGCAAAGATACCTGTGATTTGTAGCAAACTCAGTGATTATTCTGGAAGACATGCATAAAAAAGAGCATGGCTGTCTACTTGCTTAGGTTTCATTTTTACCATGTTATGGACTTTTCTAGGCTCTTCTCACTGCAGTAACATCTCCATATATAGAAATTCATGAAGGAACAGTTCTTCAAACTGTTAGAACCTGCTACAACATCTATCTGGCCAGTAAAAATCTTATTAACCAGACAACTGCCAAAGCTACCCTGACACAGATGTTAAATGTCATTTTTACACGGATGGAAAATCAAGCTGTAAGTAGCTATTACTTTTTCTCATCTCAAATGTTTAGGCTTGCAAAAGAGTGAAAACTTTTTTATTATTATTGTTTTTAATGGATCTGTCATTGTAGTTGCATATCTGTTAATTTGTCACGTTAGAAATGTTAAATCCTGCACTGAGGCACACTGATTGATTTGAAAATAAAAGGTGACATGCACTGCTGATAACACAGTTTCACACCGTGTCTTCTGCCAAATGACATTGGATAAACAAATGATGCTTTTCAAATAAACTTGAAGTGTAACCTTTTCATCTTACTGGCTAAGTGATTGTAGTTTCACTGTTTCCTGCCAAGATGTGAATTGACAAAGGAACATCAATCATCACAGACAGGGTTTCCCTCAGTGCATTTTGTGCTTAGATGAACCTTTCCATATGTGTTTTTCAAGCTGCAGGAGTCCAGAGAAGCAGAGCGAGCGCAGAAGCCACAGTCCCCTGGGGTGGCAGGGTCGCGGTCCCCACGGCCGGGGCAGCGGCCGCACAGCTCCTGGGGAGGCACCGCTGGCACCGCGCTGGCCAACGGGGAGCCCGGCCGCGGGGAGCCCGGCCGCGGGGAGCCCGGCCGCGGGGAGCCCGGCCCCGGGGAGCCCGGCCGCGGGGAGCCCGGCCGCGGGGAGATGAAGCAGGCCCCTGCCCTGCCGGCAGCAGGTGAGCACAACACAGGGTCTGTTGCTTTCACTCACAGCTGCCTGTTGAGAAGTGCTCTTGGAGACCGCTCTGAGGAGCAGTGCTGGGGTGACTGGCGTGACTGGCTGCCTTGGCTCTCTGTCGTGCTTGGTGTTGCATGACCCCAGGATGGGGTTGGTCAGGGTTGAGTGGGAAGTAAAAACAGGGACAGGAACAACGAGGGTCGCCAAAAAACAAACGACTTTAATAATGAAGAAAACAACAATGTGACAGAATGACAGAATTGAACACTGTATAGGGAGGAGCCTCGAAGACCTGGAAATGGGGTGAACACAGTAATATATAAAGTAGGGTTGAGGGCACAGGATCCAATTGAAAGTGGGAACTCAGAACATAGCCATATATGTAAACAGGGGGTAACCAATTAGAACAGGGAACCAGAAATGTAACCTTATGAGGAATAGTAACATTTGCATAACTTTTTCCCATCGTTAATTTCTTCTCACTCTAATTGCACTGGTTTTTCCCATGGCCTTAGGTCGATGCCCAAGGCTGGTTCATTGTCAGCCCCTGTCAATTCAACTCCCTTGGCTCTCCTTAGACTTTCAGTCTATCCTCTGCATGTGTCTACACTTTAACTGCTGCAGAAAGGTTCCTATTCTCCCTAGAATTCCAGTTAAACCATGTCTGCTTTATCTATAGAAAATTGTAATGGAATTTGACTTGAACAGGCAGATAAAGGGGAAGGACAGGAAGAGAATTGTCCCCCATGTATGTGGGAAGTGACAGAACCGCTCTCAGGTAATTAAGGCCTGTGGTAAAAACAGTGCTTATTATGAGGACCGTATTATCAGCACATACTGCATGCAAATTAGGAATGTTTGTAACAGTTGATAAATAAAAATGACAAAGTAAGTGCCTTAAAAGTATCAGTGCTTTAATTCAAACAACATACATAACATCAGTGAGTATTTTTGAATGACTTCTCAGAAATTACTTTCAATGAAAACTGTTGAAGAAAACTGATAAATTGTTATGCTTTTGCCTCTGTCATGTTTTTCCTTTTAATCCTCTTCCTAAACAAAAATACTAAATTAAAAATTCTCACTGTGTTTCATTAGAGAAAACAATTGATGGAGGGAAGGAAATGGTTCAAGGCATCTTGGAAGATGTGGTGGAGTCAGCTGTGAAAGGTAGTGAAGTCTTCTAAAGTAAAATAGTTTCATATATATTGATTTTAGAAACATGGAAGTAATTTTTGTTACTAAGTATCTTGACAAGAACACTTACTACAGCAGCAAGAACAGGTTTTTATTGTATCACAATATTCTTTTGCTGAGTGACTTTCTAGTTTACCAGTGCTACTTCTGTGCCACAGGGTGATAGAGCTTCGCAAAGTCATGGGGCAGAAAACTCTTCAGGCATGATTTTGATAATTTTTCCTTTTTCCCCTTTAGTGGCTGAAGAAAAGCAGGTAACAGAACCTGTGAAAGCTCTGCCTGCATTAGAGACTGCAGATACTCTTCTTTCTGGCTCTAGCAATGAAAATGTACAAACAAATGGGATTTCAGATGATGGGCAGTCTGTTTCCTCCACTGATAATCTGGTAAATAACTGCACTGGATGCCAATATACATCTACAGAAGAAAAAATGTTTTTATTGTGACAACTAATAGAATGGGATTTGGTGGAAGAAAAAGGGCCAGAAGCTCTAATGTGTGTGTCCTGCTCAGGTTCAAAAAGGAAGCAGCAGCTGCAATTTAAGCATATATTGAAAATACCTTTCCTAAAATTGATTATATTAAGTGTATTTTAATACAGAGTGGGGACAGAGATAAAGGATTTACTGACACTTGTAACGTGTGTGAAAAGATCCATATCCCTTGTGATCCTGTTTAGGTTTAATTTAAACTGTAGATGATTCTCAGAGGAGCTGTGGAATCTTCAAATTGCTCTGTTTCTTTGTCTCACTGAGGGTCTGTGTTGTGTTTCTTACTCTCAAGGAAACAGATGTATCTGGACATCAAGCTGCTGCCAGATTTTCCCATGTTCTACAGAAGGATGCCTTCCTTGTGTTCAGATCATTGTGCAAGCTCTCCATGAAACCACTGGGGGAAGGACCACCAGATCCCAAGTAATGAGACTGTATTTATTATTCTGTCCTCTCCTGGTAGCTTTGGGACTTGGTTAAGTAGCTGCTGGATAGTTAAGCATGTGTTCAAAATCCACTTTTCAGGCCCTTGGTTTAGTTAGCTTGATGAATCTAGGATTGAAAATAGCTTCAAATTACTAAAAATTCAATACTTGAGATTTTTGGGTTTTGCATAATAGGCTTATTAATCTTACCATTTGGAGTGGTCTTGACTATAGTATTTGTGAAGCTTTTGATGGTAGAGTGGGGTAGTGCTTAAGAAGCACTGAGCTGCATTTATTAGGCTAGACGAAGATGTTAACATTACTAAAAGGTTTTCAGAGTTGGATGGTAGAAGTTCAAAAATCACTTGGCTGATTTCTGCCCCTCTTGCCCCCTGCTTTTAAATGAATCAAAATAGCAGTCATTTCTTCCTGATGTGGAAGAATGCTACAGTGCTGATGTCAAATGCAAGTATATACTAAGAAAATACAGAAATACATTTAATGTTGAATTTTTTCTAGATCCCATGAATTGCGTTCCAAGGTTGTGTCTCTCCAACTGCTTCTCTCAGTGCTGCAGAATGCTGGTCTGGTTTTCAGGACACATGAAATGTTCATCAATGCAATCAAGCAATATCTTTGTGTAGCATTATCTAAAAATGGAGTCTCTTCTGTTCCTGATGTATTTGAGCTCTCTCTTGCCATCTTCCTCACGCTGCTTTCAAATTTTAAGACCCATTTAAAAATGCAGATTGAGGTGAGAGACGTTTAATCTATGAATTGCATGTGCTCTACTTCTCAAAATATTGCCATGGTAAAAAGACAGCTGGAACTTCCATTTCAATGTCTTAGTTTGGTTTTCTTACTAAAGTAATGTATTACTACTGTATCTAAATTCTAATATGCATGAAATGTTACTCTTCAAGAGAAATTACTGAACAGAAATAAATCTGTACATTTGATGTCATTCTAATAAGTTTCAGATCATCAAGTCCTTAACCTTATTTATTTTGCAGGTGTTCTTCAAAGAGATCTTCCTCAATATTCTAGAGACTTCTTCAAGTTCCTTTGAACATAAATGGATGGTGATTCAGACTTTAACTAGAATTTGTGCAGGTATTTCCACTGTGTAAAAGAATCACTTCTTCTGGCAGCAAATGAAAATTACTTTGAAAAGAAATGCCACATATCATGTTTAAGTATGAGAATTTGAATTTGATTCTAGAGTGTTTGGGTTGAATGTCTGGATTCATCTGCACTGCCTGCTCCAGCTGGCTGATTATTTAAAAAATTCTATTGCATAGAATCCTAATACTTCCATTTCCTTTTATTTTCCAGATGCCCAGTGTGTAGTGGATATTTATGTTAACTATGATTGTGATTTAAATGCTGCTAATATATTTGAACGTCTTGTAAATGATTTGTCCAAAATCGCACAGGGACGAAGTGGGCATGAGTTGGGAATGACGCCTTTACAGGTAAGGAAAACAGCTTTGAAAATAAGGTACTGTTGTTTCATAAACAGTGCTATCTTTGCATCATTACTGATGCTTCCAGAGGTTCATATTGTCTGTAACCTACTTTTATTAGTTTGATAATTTGCAATTGGATGCTGAAGAAGTTCCATTAAATACTTGGTGATTTTGCTGGCTGTTTGCACTGTAAGACCAGGCTGGTTCTCAACTCTTAGCTGGACTGCCAAGGGAGAGAGAACCAAAAGACTCTTCCTCAGTTAAATGACTTGCTTTCTGGAGCTCATGAACCAGTGGTACCATCTTTGGGGTTTGCTTTGCACAGATTTTGTACCATATCTCCACCATAAGCATTTTATTTTTAAAGATTATACTTTCCCACTCCTTAGAGGGAGACTGTTGTAGAGCTTGTTTTCAGCATGGTTTGTTGGTTTGGTTTTTCTTTTTCTATTTTCTTCTTCATGTTTTAGGAGCTAAGCCTGAGGAAAAAAGGACTTGAATGTTTGGTTTCCATTTTAAAATGTATGGTGGAATGGAGCAAAGACCTTTATGTGAACCCGAATCATCAGACTAGCTTGGGTAAGAATGTTTCTGTATGGAGAGACTGATTTATTTAATCAGTTAATTCTTCTGTTTATTCAGTGTATTCAGAAGTGTGGATGCCAGGCGTATACCAAACAATTTGTTTACACAAGTGAGGTACTTTACAAACAGTTGCTAGTGCTGTTGCAGTAACTGATTCTCCAGGTGTCTGGTTTGAATAACTGGGTTCTGTTGCTCAGCTTTAGCCAGGCCCTTGTCCACTATAAAAGCTCATGTAGAACAAGGCATGTGATGGGTCTTGGAGTTACTAAGTTGAAGTGCTGGAATTTCTCCATAGATCCTGCTGCTTTTCTGCCTTTTGTTGGATTATTTTAGAATTGCACCAACAGAGCATCTTCATGGAGTGTAGTGCAGACTGCCAAAAAGTATACATGGTAAAATAAGAATGTTGACTCGTAGATTTCTGCTTGACCAAACAAGGCTAAGTTAAATCTCACCTTGTTTGTAAATAGGTTCATATAAAACATCTGAACAGGAAGTGGCTGAAGGTAAATGCCTGGACACTGGAGGGAGACGGAGTAGTGTCAGTTCCTTGGATTCCACCGTATCGTCAGGAGTTGGAAGTGTTGGTACCCAGACTGCTGTCCCAGATGATCCAGAGCAATTTGAAGTCATCAAGCAACAAAAAGAAATAATTGAACATGGAATAGAACTGTAAGCCCAGTATGACAGGAAAACTAAAGTTCACTAGTAATAAAATGTATTGTTTCTTATGGTCTCACAGTCACACCTGTAGGGACACTTACAAATTGATATTAATGCTGAAGACTCTTGCCTGCTGTTGTCAAAAACCAATGCTGGAGGCTGTTACAGTTAAAAGGAATTTCATAAAATCCTGGGTGGAGTGGAAGGGGTTTTCACAGCTTTCCTTTTTGCTGGCTCAGATCCACAATAGTGTGTACCTCTAGAGAGAAATTTGTTTGAGGGGCACAGTTGTCTTACAACTCTTACGTGATGTCGTCCTTTTTTAAAATAGAGTTTGAAGAGTTAAATCATTGTGCAGCTATGTTTTATTTCTTTTTCATTAATTTGAAGGTCTTCGTGTTTGTAAATACTAGAAAAAGGTCTTTAACAGCAACATTTTTAACATTTCATGCTAAATTTCTAATTTTTAATGTTCAAAAAGGTGAGTTTTTGAGTTTTCCAGCAATTACTTCTAAGGTTATTAGCAGCTCAATGTACCTTATGAGATGGAGCCTATGGTGTGATAATATATTTGTTGCACGTTCTTTAACTTTTTTCCTAACTAGAAAGAAAAGACATGGGCCTATTGCACAGAATCTTTGATTTATGAGGACTTTGTAAAACTCAAATTTTATAGGCTGTGATAGTTTTAATTGTATTTTCCCATGTTTTTGTCTGAATAGGTTTAATAAAAAACCAAAGAGAGGAATACAGTATCTACAGGAGCAGGGGATGCTTGGCAGTACAGCAGAGGACCTGGCACAATTCTTGCACCAAGAGGAACGCCTGTGCTCTGTAAGATTGTGTGCAGCACAATGAATACACTTATCCCAGTGGCTTCGGCCCTGTCCCTGGTATCTGTGTGCCCCTGCTCTGGAGTTCATATCTTAGAGAAATGAACATGCAAGGCTCCTCACCTGATGCCAAAGCTACCTGCTGGTTACTTGCTGTCCCGGGCTTCTTAATAAAGTACAGTGTTACAGTAAAGTGCTGGAGGGTTCCCCATCAATGGGATTTGCATTTTGTCTGTCCCTGGAGGCTGGAGGGAGACAGAGTAGTGTCAGTTGCTTGCAGTCCCGTGCCAGCAAAGGAGCATCATGTGCTGCAGTGGCAAAGCATTCTCTGCTGTGTGTGCAGCTGGGCACAGTTCAGCTTTCTTTGGCTCTGCAGTAATGCACATCTTGCCTTTGGCAGTGAGGGAAGCAGGAATTTGCAGAGTGAGGGGACATATCTGGGACTCCTGTCCCTCTCCACCCCTCGATCGGCTGCTCAGCCCACTCAGCAGCATGTGATCTTTGCAGAGCTGGCAGCCTTGCCACTCTTGGTCTAGAAACCCTCTTGCAGAACTGGCACTTGGATTGCACAGTAATAACTGTCTCTTGTGTTTTTTAGACTCAAGTAGGGGAATTTCTTGGGGAAAGCAGCAAGTTTAACAAGGAAGTGATGTATGCCTATGTAGACCAGCTTGATTTCTGTGGAAAAGACTTTGTCTCTGCTCTGCGTATATTTCTGGAAGGTTTTCGTCTGCCAGGTGAAGCCCAGAAGATTGATAGATTAATGGAGAAGTTTGCTGCTAGATATATTGAATGCAACCAACGGTAATTCAAACCCTTTGTACCAGATCAGTGCCCAAAGAACATTCCCTGACTGTGCTGTTGTGCGGCCCTTGCGGGGGGGATACATTGATCCTATCGGGCCAGGAACCTGTGCAGGCTTGTGTGAGGAGATCTCACTGCTGATACTGCATAGGAAGGACACTGAGGCTGGCATTTCCTTGAATCCTAAGTACTTGCTAGAAGTAATTACTGGAAAAGGGAAGCCCCTAAGTATGTTAAAATGCATCAGCTAATACAGAGACAATTTTAGACAAATGTAGATCAGTTGAGTATAAAAAACAGTATTAAGCTGTAGAAATGGCTAGAATTAAAAATTCATGACATAAACAGCAAATAGGATGTTACAATGCTTTTGCTTTCCTGTTAGATGTGGAACGAAATGTGTATATGTTATTTGATAGCAAATAAGCAAAGTTGCTATTGTTCCTAATGCAATAAACACTGAAGTTTAGTGAGGCTTTATTTGTTCCCTTTCCTTAGTCTGGTTGGTGTATCAGTGGGTTGGTTTTATATCAATCTTTATGAAACTCTGTGAGTGAAAAATGAGTTGTCCTTTATGCATGATTGTTCTTTGGGTAATCGGTAGGGAATGTACTTGAAAATCTCAATCCCCTCTAGTTTTCAATATTGCAAAGACGATGCACTTTTTCCCCTCTTTTTGCTTATGTTTTAAACTGCTCAGGGTTTGATGCATTTCTAATGGCTAGTTTCAGTCTTCGTTGGCTCTTTGGTTGAATCCATAACACTTCTGAGTATTTTTCTTGCATATGGAACTAGAGCTAATGGATTGAGGGATTGGAAGTCTATAAACCTGTTTTTTTTTCCTCCCTCAGGCAAACCCTGTTTGCTAGTGCAGACACTGCCTATGTTTTGGCATACTCCATTATAATGCTGACTACAGACTTGCACAGTCCACAGGTACAAATTTAAGAAATCCAAACTTACAGAAGTTCAAATTTCCTTGGAACTTGCATTCAAAATCTGATATCCAACTTATTCCATTTTACAGGTAAAAAATAAAATGACAAAGGAGCAGTACATTAAAATGAATCGAGGAATCAATGACAGTAAGGACCTGCCAGAAGAGTATTTATCCACAATCTACGAAGAAATAGAAGGAAAGAAAATTGCAATGAAGGAGACAAAAGAATATGCAATTACAACCAAGTGTAGTAAACCAAGTAAGAAGGAACTAGAAGACCACAGTGCTCCTAAACTATGGCAGGAACTTAGGGATGGCACAGTGGTGTGCAGAGTCCTTGTGAAAATGCCTTGGGGCAATACATAAACTACATTTAGAATGGTTGATAGAGGTATATGTGACAAAGCTGGGTCGGTTACAGCTTAGCACTGCCTTCTGTGGTGGGAGCAGCCGTGTAGGTGCCTCTGGCACCGCTGCAGAGCAGCACTAGAAACCAGCTCTCTTGGGGCTTTTAAACACGAGCGTGAGGAATAACTCAAGGGGGAACTTCCTTTGCAGTTAACTTGTTTTTGTGCACTAGACAGTGAGTGAGGGCTTGATTTGGGTTGTTTGTTGTGTCCCTCCGTAGTTCAGTGGCTGGGAGGTGTCACAGTCCTTGTGATAGTGTTTGCAAACCAGAGATTAGAGAGTTTGTCATAATCTGTAGTCACCTCTCCTCATCCAGACCAAATGAGGGCTTCTGTGTGTAGCATGCAGTAGAAACCAGTATCCCCAGCTGTAGCCTACTTTTACTCAGAATAGCTGGTACTAATTGAATTCAAATTAGTGAATTCTGAATCTTCAGCATAGCGGTTTTTCCAGTGTTTTCATGCTGTTTGCAGGTTTTTTCAATCAAAATAGGAACAAAATTAATTTGATTGAAAATTGAATTTGCACCCTGGAGTATAAGGATAAAGAAACACTAAGTTATTAATTTGTTTTTCATGTTGGTGAGGGCTGGTTTTGTTTTGGGGATGTGAGCCTAAGAAGATAACAGGATTTTCCGTCCACTTTTACATGCAGAATGACTTAATAGAGTTTGTGCCTCTGACTTGGAACAATTATGTAATAGCTTGTGTTATACAGATAAGGGCTGAGTTAGTTATTTTGTACAGAATAAAGTCTTAAGTTTTGGTGTGATTTTTAGTGCTGGATGGACTTCCTTTCTTGCATCCTGGAGCAGCCTCCTGACTTTTAAGGTTTTGCAAGATTTCTATATTTGGATTTCATTTTCAATACCTTTATTTATCGTTTTGTGATGCTTGGTTTGAAGAGATGGACTATGCTCTTGTAAGAAAAGCAAGCAGTGTCTGTGCGTGGTGTTCCCCTTAGGTGTAGCTAATGAGAAGCAGCGGAGGTTGTTGTACAACTTGGAGATGGAACAAATGGCAAAGACAGCCAAAGCCCTCATGGAGGCAGTGAGCCATGCAAAGGCACCTTTCACCAGCGCCACTCACCTGGATCATGTCAGACCCATGTTCAAAGTGAGTGTCAGGTTCTCACTGTTTCTTCATTAGCAAGAGTTTTAAGCATGAGGAAAAAAAAAGAGGAAAATTATTCTGAAGAGTTTGCTAATGCAACAGATGGACTCTGGATATATTTGGCTTCAGTAACCCAGTGTTTTGGGCTAAAGTTGTAAGAGACTTCTGAGTTTCGTTTCTTCCTCTGTTTAGCTTGTCTGGACTCCACTGCTGGCAGCTTACAGTGTTGGCTTGCAGAACTGTGATGACACAGAAGTTGCGTCCCTGTGTTTGGAAGGAATACGCTGTGCCATTAGGATAGCCTGTATCTTTGGAATGCAGGTGGGTGCCAAGCCTAGCCTGGGACTCCCTGAGGGCCATGTGGGCTTTGGGAGGCAGGTGAAGAATTACAGCTTATACATAGAAGATGAAGTGTCTCATCTGCTTTCTTGAAATGGTAAAAGGTCTTGATGGAATCAAGCATTTCTTCAACTCTGCTTTTTTTCTTGCTGGATCTTCTATTAAGAGCATTTGCTAACTGGCATCTCCTTTAGCTGGAAAGTGCTCTACCTGTGCCAGGTATCCACAGAAGGAAAATTTGTAGGTCAGTTGCTTTCTCTGGTTGTTTGGAGACTTGATTTTGATGCTTGTTTCTCTGTTTTGTAGCTTGAACGAGATGCTTACGTACAGGCCCTGGCTCGTTTTTCCTTGTTGACCGCCAGTTCCAGCATTACAGAAATGAAACAGAAGAACATCGATACCATTAAGACACTCATTACAGTTGCTCACACTGATGGCAACTATCTTGGCAATTCTTGGCATGAGGTAAATCTTTATTAGTTTAAATAGTGAACATGATGTCATATTTTTCTCTTCTACTATCAGGTCCCAGAACACTCTTAAAAATGTGAAGAAAGTGCATTATATTGTTAAGTTGTTTTGTTTTGGTTTTAATATAGATATAAAAATAATGCAGTGCATTTTTTTTTAAGACCCCGTGGAAACTGTATGACTATTGTAATTTTTGTGGCTGCATTTGACATGGAATTTAAATGGTATAAAAAAATCTCATTTGGCTTCAGAAAATTTTGCATATAAAATATTGTATTCTTATTCATGGAAACAAAAATATTCACAGGTCCAGACTTGTCTGTGCAATGTTTTGCAACATTTACACCATAAACACATGAAAAATAAGGGCTAAAGTACTTTGGTGAATGACTGGTAAAATTAACCTATCAGGATTATATGCATTTTCTTAAAGTCTGTTTTCCAGGAGCAATTTTATCAGCTCTAAATCTATGCTGTTGCTAAAAGGAGCATTTGTGCTGCATTATGTTCTCTGCCTCTAGTCTTGGGCTACATGGTATGAGCCAAAATGTGCTAGAGCTGACAGGTGCCTCAGACCTGGCTCACAGCACACGCTCCTGAGCGCTTGTGCCAGCCAAGGGATGTGGCCATGCGGGAAGAAGGAAGAGAGTCAGCTTTGTGCTGTGGCAAGCCCAGCATGGCATTTCAACTGTCTAGGTTATAACATTGTTACTCAAGTGGTGACAGCTGCAGTGTTGCAGTCTTTTCATCTCTCTAGGACAGTGAAGTCTCTTAGAAGATCAGCTCCAACTTGTTCATAGTCTTGAAAGCTGGTGCTGTAAAAAGTAATAAAAAAGGTATTCTTTAGTAGCTAGAGATCCAGGTTAGATTTTAGTGCACTGTTTATTTTATTCTTGTATTAGAATGATTCATGGTGGCTGATGATACTGAATGAGCCACTCAACTTCATTCAGGTTTATTAGTAATGTTTTAGCTTCATCAAAGCTGTTATCATGGCCAAGTAGTTTGAATGGTTGGAGAACCTGGGAAGGTCATAAATATTAAATAGAAATATATGTTAAGTATAAAAAGATGGTGGCATGCAGAAACACAATGTGTAATTTTTTTTGGTTTTAGATCTTGAAATGTATTAGCCAATTGGAGCTGGCACAGCTCATAGGAACTGGTGTGAAAACTCGGTATTTGTCTGGTTCTGGGCGTGAGAGGGAAGGCAGCATTAAGGGCTATGCCTCTGCAGGAGAAGAGTTTATGAGCCTGGGATTAGGTAAGATTATTTATCCTGAATTTCACAAAGATGCACATGCAAGTGGAGTAAGGATGTTAAAGAATCCTCAGTGTTATACTCAAATATATTTACTTGCTTTCAGGGGAAGCTATGTTTGGTTAATGAAACTGTGTATTCCAATATGTGTTTATAATTACCAAATCTATTCTAACTTTGGAATTGGGTTAAGCTATGTAATAACTATTCCAGATTTATTTGTTGGAATATGCTGTTGTCAAAACTGTTTTGCCATACGAAGTCATGGTTTTGTTACAAGTATTAATTAATAGAAGAAAGAGACATTTATTTTTAGGAACTAATAGATAACTGACAATTGGTTTTCCAAAGCAGTTTCTTATCTCTGCATGTTGGCCTTGCTGTTATAGTTCTTATTGTTTCTGCAGTGTGTACAAGAAACAAACCTTAGATTTTTGGCTGTAAATTAGAGGGATGAGGCAAGTTGCCTTAATCTTTGTAAAACCACTAAGGAAACAATTTAATTAAAAAAAACTCTGGAGTGAATTTTTTATCTGATGATTACAATGAGTACAGGACTGTGTTCAGCAGTAACTATTTGTAGCTAACTTAGAGTTCATATTTTAATATAGTATTTTATCTGTTCCACTTTTATTAACAATATCATGTTGTCTTAACCAAATAAATATGATGTTCAGCTGTGTAATAATCTGGCACAGATCTGGCAAAGGCACCATCCACTCCATATAAGTTACATGGTAACTAGAAGTAGCAGTCACTTCTCTTTGTCTACATGTTTGATATTGGAGTTAATATAAAGTCATTATTTCCTGATTGCAAATACTGTTTTTTAATGGATTTATTGCAGGGAACCTCGTTGGGAGTGGGGCTGACAAACGGCACATGGCGAGCATCCAGGAGTCTGTGGGGGAGACCAGCTCACAGAGTGTGGTGGTAGCAGTAGACAGGTACTGAGAATGTGACCTCTGCACTCTTAACTCAGTCATTATCTTTGTCATCTGCCCTTCTGAAATGTTGTCTAAAGACATACTTGTATACTAAACCATCTGTTGGAATGGGAGTTCTTAGTAACTACTGATGCAATTGTGCAAGTCTGCGCAATCATGTCTTCAGACTTGCAGTGTTTATTCTAACCATAAATGTGTGTTACCACATCAAATTTGGGCATTTGGGAATGCTCTCTGCTTTACCAGTGTTCTGTATGGACCACTATCAGCAGTCTGAACTCCTCTCAAGACTGAACAGCTGAAGAGGAAGAAGAGACAACAGGGAGACAACAGTGCATCCATAGTCTGTCTCCTGTCTGTTTTGACAGCCACAACCGACCATATTCTCAGAGGATATAAGGATCAAAGGTGGCTGATAACCAGTAGGGTCTTGTAGCAAGGCTTTCTTACTGGCTATTTATTGTTCCCATGAAATTTAACATGCTGTCACCCAAATGAGTGTTCCAGTATAACTTGGCCTGGGTAAACTTGTGAGCCTGTGCCTGTTCCTGCAGCAGGACAGGAGCACGGTAGACTGTGCCTTAGTGCAGGAAAGAGGATGCTTAGACTAAGAAAGATGCATGTACTGCTGCCAAGGAGCAAGAATGCAAGAGGTGCAGAGTTCAAGGCATGGAGGACTGTGAAGTACCTCCAGATGTGCTGACCTTTTACTGCAGCACGGAGCTGTAATGACTCTTGTGATGCGCAGCTGAAACTCCAACTGCTTTATTTGTTGCAGGATATTCACGGGCTCCACGAGGCTGGACGGGAATGCCATAGGTATGTATGGTGGGTTCCAGGGGCCCTGGCACAGGAGCAGCCTGGCTCACAGGAGGCTTCTCCCGTGCAGTTGACTTTGTGCGGTGGCTGTGTGCTGTGTCCATGGATGAGCTGGCATCCCCGCACCACCCACGCATGTTCAGCCTGCAGAAGATTGTGGAGATCTCCTATTACAACATGAACCGGATCAGGCTGCAGTGGTCAAGGATTTGGCATGTGATTGGAGATCACTTCAATAAGGTACTTTTTTAAATTAAATTACACTATATGCATAAATAGTGGGACTTCATTAATCAGCTTTCCCTTTCTGTGTTATTAGTAGCTTAAATTCTGATATTGAAAAAAATTCCATTCAAGGCGCCTTTAAGAAACACCTATTTAAAAATCTGAAGTGTACAAATAGAAATGTTTATAGGAATGATCTTTAATTACATAATTTTCATTATATGATTTGGTATTTTTGTAATTTTTCTTTTTCTTTTCCTTCGGCAAAAGCACCAAGTTAGTTTTCATCTATAATGTACACAGGTGATCCTGAAGCAACAGTTGTTTTCCTTAGGAAATTGAATCATTTTAGGATGGGATTTTTTTAACCAAAGATTTTATTTATTTTATTGTATTGAACTGTATTTTAATTTTAGCATCTAGCTGGCTATTACAGTTCTGCTTTGATGCATTCAAAATCCACAGATCTGTTTAGATGGATGAAATGACAGAAAGCCCCCTTCAGCAAGAACCCCTTCTTTCCCAAGTATCTGAACACTAGAATGTGCTAGCAATGTTTAGTGGGCTGAGATGGAACTTGAGTGATAAATTTATTACCCATATAAATGAGACATTAACTGATAAGTGCTTGAAAATATACTTTTTTTCTAGGTTGGGTGTAACCCTAACGAAGATGTTGCCATCTTTGCTGTAGACTCGTTAAGGCAGCTGTCAATGAAATTTCTTGAGAAGGGAGAGTTAGCCAACTTCCGCTTCCAGAAAGACTTCCTAAGGCCTTTTGAGCATATTATGAAGAAAAACAGGTGTGAGGCACTGCAATTTCTGCTTTAGCTTGCTTTAGTCCCATTTAAGGATGTCACTTGGTGTGGGTTAGACGGTCATGTACAGGGAAGTGGGACAGTTACTTTGTGCCAGTGTAAAGTAGTCTTGCTTTCCTTTCTCTTGTTTTTTTGAAGATCACCAACTATTCGAGACATGGTGATCCGCTGTATTGCTCAGATGGTGAACTCTCAAGCTGGTAGCATTCGTTCAGGCTGGAAAAATATCTTTGCAGTCTTTCATCAAGCAGCGTCAGACCACGATGGAAATATCGTAGAGCTGGCCTTTCAGACTACAGCACACATAGTTAGTAAGTAATGCTTGACAGATGCATGCACCCAAATTAGCCTGGCTGCTGTGAGTCTGTTCAAAAGGCTCATTTGAATAAGGCTTTTGTATTTCCAGGTAGATAAACACACAACTTTGCAGCCAGACTGTTTAAACTCTGCAGCTGCATCATACCCTTTAAGTCTCCTGAATGCTATGGGCAGGACAAACTAGATATAGATATTCTGCTGTAGAACTTTGGAATGCAGTTGGTGAGGTGGGACAGGGAAGAATGCAAGAGAGGGCAAAGAACCATATTTGATGTAGAGGACCTGGTCCTTTCATGTCTGTCTGTTCCATAGCAGTATACCATGGGTGACATGCCTAGATTGATGCAGTTTATCTATGGATTTTAATATCAGTAAATTTTAAAAATTGTGTGTGTTTGTTCTTCACAGCAAATATTTTTCAGCAGCATTTTCCAGCAGCAATTGACTCATTTCAGGATGCAGTAAAATGCCTCTCTGAGTTTGCCTGTAATGTTGCCTTCCCGGACACCAGCATGGAAGCCATCAGGCTTATTCGCTATTGTGCAAAATATGTCTCAGAAAGACCACAGGTATATTTGAATTTTTACCCTCCTGCATTTTCATGCTCTCTTCTACTGTTAAACGGAGATTAATCTACTAAGAAAGAGCTCCCATACTCAAACTTCAATTGCAAGTGTTTGTATTCAAAGCTTATTTGTGTTTAGGAGAAATTTTGGTATTATGTAAGCAGTAAACTAGGGCTAGTTAAGTAACATTAAGTCTTGTAAGTCCAAATGGGAAATAACTGAATTAAATAGTCCTTGTTTGGTTTTTTGTTTTTGTGGTGTTAAGATAACTTGGAAAGCAGGGCTTCCTGTTCCTGTTCACCCTAGTTATGTCTAGTTCAGTTGGTTACAAACGTGTATTCTTCTCCATCAGCGTGTTGTATGAATACTGAATGTAACAGTCACTGGCTGAGGGGAGCCTGGAGTTACACTGCAGTTGCATGTCCCCACTGTGTGCTGCACTCAGGGTAGCAGAGTCTTGTAGAACTGGTTTCTGCCAATTTTAGATTTCCTTTTTACGTGTATTGTTGTAGCAGTTGTCTCTCACTGTTAAAGTTGCTTTCTAAGAAGTCCACACCTCAGCAACTTGTAAGGCCTTCAGCTGGACTGAAGTAAAAACAGATTAAAGTATTTATTTCCATATATTATTTTCTAGTATTTTTGCAAATAGTTACATCTCAGAGCTGTATTTACATTTTGCAGAACTGGAGTGTTACAGTAGGAGTTAAGCTAACTTTCCAAGCCCGTCTGTACCACTGGTAGTATGTAAATTTGTCACATATAAAGATTTTTAAGATAATTTTTTCTTCAAATTTTTTTCCTGATGATCTTCAAGGTATTAAGAGAATACACAAGTGATGACATGAATGTGGCTCCTGGGGACAGAGTGTGGGTCAGAGGATGGTTTCCTATTTTGTTTGAACTTTCTTGTATCATCAATCGTTGCAAGTTAGATGTTCGTACAAGGTAATAAAGCTTTTATTTGTTTCCTTTTTCCTTTTATTAGAATTAATTTAGTGAAGATATCACAGGAACACACTTTAACATCTGTCCCTATACTTGTTTGGGTTTGTTTATAGAGGCTTAACAGTGATGTTTGAAATCATGAAGAGTTACGGGCATACCTTTGAAAAGCACTGGTGGCAAGACCTGTTTAGAATTGTGTTTCGGATTTTTGATAATATGAAACTCCCTGAACAACAAACTGAGGTAAAACAAAAAAAAAACAACCCAAAAACAAGCATTCCCTAGAGTTGTCTTTTTAAGAACTCACACATCTGAGGCAGCAGTTTCTATTGACATCAGATATTGCCACCCCATACTGCCTCAGACTTAACTAAACATGTTCTGTATTCTGGCATGAATGAAATTTGCCACAGCGTCCAGTGACCTGTGTGTCTGCCTGATTATTTTCAATGAGAATATTCTCCCTCTGTTGTGAACATGTAGAGTTTTCTGAGCAGTGTTCATGTGGCCATCTAAGTGCTTCTGAGAAGACATCTGCAGTCGTGAGGCTTTAGCTCTGAGTTCTTCTCTCCTCAGAGCTGTGTCTCTTGTTGACCAGCCATGTATAAGTCAAGTGTTGTCATCATGGAAGAAACCCCATAAAACCAAAGACTTCATTTTCTGTCCCAGAAATCAGAGTGGATGACCACAACGTGCAACCATGCCCTTTATGCCATCTGTGATGTGTTCACACAGTTCTATGGAGCCTTGCACGAGATCCTTCTTCCTGACATACTTGCACAGTTACACTGGTGTGTAAAACAAGGTACCTTATTTACCTCTCTCTTTTGATTAAATGTAGTTTTAAATGTTCATTACTTAAAAAGGAGAAGGTTAACTGAATTTTGGAAGAATAAAAGTTCCCATTAGGACAGTATGTGTTGCGGTAGATTGATGAAATATATTGAATATCTGAGCATCAATCTTTTCATTGAGTTAGGCAACATTTTTGGTACTGTGTTCATAATGGGCTCATGGTGTTACTGTGAGACAGCAAAAGCTTTTGGAGAGTGGTGTCAGTCTTCTGAACCTTCTGCCAACAACCTTGCTTGGTTTGACTGCAGTGATACATTACCTCCTTTATTTACACATATAGATATGTGTATGCATTCTGATTTATTTTTTTTCTTATTTTCTGGCACCTGCTTCTCCCCCTTCTCCCAGCCAATGAATACTTCTAAATACAGCTTCAGAAAGAACATGTTTTCTTTCTGGCTCCAAGTCTTACACCTGAAATCCTGCATGTTACTATCATGGAATGTCAGGGGATGATCTTGCAGTAAATCATAAGTTTCTGATTGCTGCTTTTCCTTCCTTTTTCTCACTGTGTGCTTCCCTTCTGCTTCTGCCCTGTTTTTTGTCTTCCCTGGCTGGATTTCCATCTCATGAAGGCTACTTTGAAAATTTGATTCAGTAGGTTCTTCAGCTTCATGTTGTTGTAACGTTGTATAAAGTAGGCTTTGAGGCAAGAGACTGTGAATTTCACATAAATAAAATTGATAAAAATTTTTAATGGAGCAGTAATAGGGAATGCTTGATTTTTCACTGATATTGTAGAAGTTGGTAAATATGGAACATTTCTTTCACAGATAATGAACAGTTGGCACGATCAGGTACAAACTGCCTGGAAAACCTGGTAATACTCAATGGACAGAAATTCAGCCCTGAAGTTTGGGGCCAGACATGCAATTGCATGTTAGAAATCTTCAAAACAACTATTCCTCATGTGTAAGTTCGTAAGCTTAATTCTTATATTGATACCTTGATACCCAATTCCAAAGCAACAATATTTATCTTCTTTGTTTTGTTCTGTTTGATTTTTTTTTTGTGTGTGTTTGTTGTTGTTATTTTGTTTTGTTTCTTTAACTCTGAAGCTTGCTGACATGGAAGCCTGTAGGAATGGAGGAAGATTCATCTGAAAAACACTTGGTAAGAGTTAACTCAAGGAAATAAACTGACTTGAAGGGTTTTGTGTTAGGTTAGCTTTTAAAATATTTTGTTGTATTCAATACATTGACAAGGAATTGACAGTAGATTGTATTTGGTGTTATTGTAAAAAAGGATGGATGCAGGAAGCCTTTGAATCTAGGATTAGAGAAGTCATCTGAAAAGCTTGTTAGCTGGTCAGCTGATAGCTGGTTGGGAGTTAGTGTTTCAGATTGCTGGAATTGCTCTGCACTCTCTTCTAGGATTTGGACCTAGATCGCCAGTCTTTAAGCAGCATGGATAAAAATGCTTCTGAAAGAGGACAAAGCCAATATTCAAATCCAACAGATGAGAGCTGGAAAGGTGGTCCTTACACAAGTAAGGAAAACATTCAAGCTTTTTCAATGCATTTTTATAGCCAGTCCTAGTTCACTACTGTAGTTATCTATAGAAAGTTTTGGGACAGTTAAACTTGGTATAAGTCTTTGCAATTTGTGTTTATGCCTTGCAGTGAGATTTTCTCTTTAGAAGATAGTTCACAGCATTACTATATATCAAATTGTTAAGGGGACTGTCATAGTTTGCTAGCTTGTTGTAAGTGAATATTCATTAATTCCTTCTGAAACTTGTGTTGCTCCACTTCATTAGACCAAAAACTATTTGCTGGCCTCCTGATCAAGTGTGTGGTACAGCTGGAGTTGATACAAACCATTGATAACATAGTGTTCTATCCAGCAACAAGCAAGAAGGAAGATGCTGAGCACATGGCTGCAGCTCAGGTACCATCAGACTTACTTTTGTAACCTTATTGTGACAGTAAAGACAATCTCTGGAACTCTCTGACATGCCCACAAAATAGTCTTTTCCTGACTCTCAGCATTACCCTGAATGTGTGTGTAAACTACTCTTAAGTTGTGACTTTTTTGTCTGCCTCGAGAGTTGCCTGGCGGTCTGCCTGTTGCAGTATTATATTGCCTTAATTTTTATTATCAATATAATATGGTTTTGTTTTTTTTATCATGAATAAATACTCATCAAAGATGGTTTTTGTTTTTATGGGGTTTCCCAACAAAAAAAAGCATTCTTTTCTGCTCATTAGACTGGGTGTCTTCATTTAGCCACAGCTGAGGCTCTGCTCAGTCTGGATGTTTGCAGAGGAAGTGTTGCAGAAGTTGAACTTCAGCACAGTCAATGGTCAAAATTTCACTCATTGCCGACCTCAGAGATTCCCTGTCCCTGAAAGTTCTGATTCTGAGCAGTAGTGTACAGTAGTTCTGGCTTGGCTAAAGCCATGAGCTGGAAGTTCTGGCTAGTGCCTTCAGGTACTGTTTTGGGGATGGTATAGTTAAATTCCTAGTAAAATTAGCCAAAAATATTGACCCATTTAATTAAATTTGGCATGAGCCAAGAGTGGGGAATTTCTACACTAGGCAACATTTAAACCCACACTGTTCTTGTTGTTCATTTTGATGTTTTCAGAACTCAACAGACCTACCCAGTCAGCTTCTAGAGAAGAAGAAATGTTCCGTATTGTATTGCTGTGACTGCAGTTCTTCCCTTGCTCTTGAGTCTTTTTTTCTTATCAGTAACTAGAATAGATCATAACTTCTCTCTTCTTAAGTACCCTACTGAGAAGAGTACAGCTCTGATATTTGACAGGACCACTCTGCTGTGTTGTACTGCCCTAACACTGCATTGCACCTGTAGATGGAATTAGAGTTACTGGAGTTTATGGCATGTGCTCTCTTTCTTTCTCTTTCTCTCTCTCTCCCTCCCTCTGTCCCTCTCCCCCTCTTCTTTAGCGAGACACATTGGATGCAGACATTCACATTGACACAGAAGACCAAGGAATGTATAAATATATGTCTTCACATCACCTTTTTAAGTTACTGGATTGTCTGCAAGAGTCTCACTCATTTTCAAAAGCCTTTAATTCAAATTATGAGCAGCGAACTGTGTTATGGAGAGCAGGTGAGGCTCTTATTTTTATTTGATAAAAATGCTGAACTACATTTCTAGCTTTAAGTATCATGACACGGCGTGCCATTGCAATCACCACTAGAGTTTATTGGACAGTTGCATGCTTTTATTGCTTGTCTCCTTCCTGATATATAATTCTTGAATAATTCTGTTTGCTAAATTATCTGCTTTTTTTTATTAAAGTAGAGCTATACAGCTCTATATATACGTATCTTTATAAATAAATCAGAGCTCAATCAAAATCAAGGAAGAGGAAATACTGTCTGGGCAAGAAATCATTACTGGTCACTAGGGCAGATATTGTTGATAAAATTTAATTTTGGCTAGTAACACCAGCTTTGGATGTTCCCTTTTGTCCTGTGTGGGACTGATTTCTAGGGTTCAAGGGTAAATCAAAACCCAATCTCTTAAAACAAGAGACCAGCAGCTTGGCGTGCTGCCTGAGGATTCTGTTCCGGATGTACGTGGACGAGAGCCGGCGGGAGGCCTGGGACGCGGTCCAGCAGCGCCTGCTCAGGTAGGACAGACACACAGACACAGAGAGGTGTGGCCACTCTTCACTGGGAGTTCCCTTGGCAGTCAGGAAGCAATCTACCTAGAACAGATGGAGCACCTTCTTGCCTGACTGAGGCTTTTCTTTGTGGAAGTGCTGGTGCCCAGATAGTTTTCCCATCTGAGTACATAGTGATACGGGTATAACAGGATACACTAATGGAAAATTAGTGCAGTATAAGCTGCTGTACACCTGGAGTTTAAACAAATGTAGAAAATCATTCTAAAGTAATATAAAAAGCTATTTGGGTGAGTTGGTATGCGAAAGTTGAAAGTACTAGTCTCTTACCAGATGTGAAGATTTCCCAGCTTGCTCTTGGTACTAATACAGTGGATTCTGATCCGCCAGCATGTATGAAAATGTTAATCTGCTTAGTCCTTCTTTAATTAAAAGAGTGTCCTAAAAATAGCCATATCAAGTGGTACAGTTTGTACCTTGTGTTGACCATCTGCAGCAGGGACCAAAAATTTATTAATACAATAATAATTCTTCCTTAATCTGTGATGCTGAGCTGTGCAGATCTTTATTAATCCAGTCCAAATTTGGAGGGAGAGCTCTCTTGTGGTGCTGTTGCCTAAGCTGTCCCAATGTCAGGGTCAGGAAATAGTGTTTGCAGGTTGAAAGTGACAGCACTTCAATTGCAGAATGTTTATCAGGCAGATTAATTTTCCTTTTCCTTCTCTGTCACCAGCATGGAAAGTATTTCAGTTCAGTTATCCAGAACAATTCCTGTACCAGAAAAAGTAAATTTGTGTAGTTAAAGTTGTTGCATGTGATTGAAAACTTTCCTATGGAAGTGCATCTTGCTTGAAAACAAAGTACACTGAGAGGACAAACAGAACATGTAATTAAAACTTTATAAGGGTTTTCTTTATGATTTGTGTGAACTGTGCCATCTCTGTAGCGTGTGCAGTGAAGCCCTGGCATACTTTATTACTGTCAACTCGGAAAGCCACAGAGAAGCCTGGACCAATCTCCTGCTGTTGCTCTTAACAAAAACACTAAAAATCAGTGATGATAAGGTAAGAAGGGGCTGGAAGTCATGTCTGCATTTGGGTATGTTTTTCATTCCTGCTTCAGCCTGAGTTCAGTCTTTATTTCCATCTGAATTGGAGGTGGGAGGTTCCTCATAGCGAGCACTCTCCCTGCAATACAGCGGTGGCAGCTCCACTATCTGCAGGCATTGTGCATTGTGGAAATGGAGCTGCATCCATGCAAGTTCCAGATGAGTGGGAATGTGGATAGAGTTACTGAACAGCTTTCATGTAAAAGCAGGATGAGCATGCAGTAAGGGAGAGGCTTATGCTGTATTACAGCTGCACAGGAATGGTAAGGGTGAATTTCACCATTGTAAAATTAGAATTCCAGTGTCCTTGACAGTGATGGGAAGAATAATTTTCAGGATCTTGGCCCTTTTGAGGAAAAGGGAGTACAAATATTCATGTTGCTACAAATGGACTCTGGTGCTGCCTCTAGGCTGAGAAGTCACAAAACCCTGACTCTGTTTAGGGAGTAACACCAAAGCAGACCCTGCAAGCGCAGACAGCACGGAGCTCGGTGCCCTTGGGCCATTGGCAGGGCTTGGGTGACACCTGGTGTTTTAGCAAGTTGCTGTAGCTATGAATGTGTCAACACTTTTTGTTTTGCTCTAGCAATGGAGAATGACATTCTGTTTCTGTACCTTGGCTAGTTCAGGGCACACGCTTCCAGCTATTACCCGTACCTGTGTGAGATCATGCAGTTCGACCTGATTCCCGAGCTGCGGGCGGTGCTGCGCAAGTTCTTCCTGCGCATTGGGGCGGTCTTCAACATCTGCATCACAGACAAGCAGGCACGCACAGCTGGCATGAACCTGCCTTCCTGCTAGCTCTCGGTGAGGCTGTTGCACCAGCCTGTACATAAAGCTGCGTCCAGAGATGGACTGAAGTGGATGGGAAAAATGGGACCCTGTGGATCACCACAGGAGCAAGTTATTCTTACCACAATGGCATTTGGGAATGAGGAAAAGAATCCTGTTCTGTCCATCCTACTGAAGTGCCAGCAGTTTTATTTAAATTATTGCTTACAGAGTCAATACAGTAGGTGTGCAGTCTCTTTGTTTCAATGCTAATCATTTGTATGATCCAGTATGTCTCTTCTAGTCTTTTATCCACTGCTCAGTCTTTCATCCCAGCTGGAGCTGATAAATCAGCTGGCTCTCTCCATATGAGTTATGCCCCTTGCAACTAATGACTATACTTGTGTAGCCTTGTGATGTTGGCACGTGTTCATAATAAACTCGACTGGCCAATGACCCCCCAAGATCCCTCTGGGTTTTCCTTTGTGTCCAGGACCAGGCCAGGCAGGGCTCTGGGTTGTTGAAGTAGACAAGCCTGTAGGATATTCAGAGAAGGTTTTCCTCCTGTTTAGCAAATGACTTAATTTTTTTTTAATATCAGTACTGCATCTTCTGAGCCTTATTTTTAGTTTTATGGAAGATTTTACATCAGGAGCAACCATAGTATCTACTCCTTTAGCTTATTAGGCTTGAGTTAAAAGCATTTAAGAAGGAGAAAAGGCTTTTCTTTTCCTTACATACATTGGCAGATCACGGACAGAGCATACACAGGAACATCAAAAACAAGGCTCAGAACAAATAAACCCACCTTTTTGACCCTTGAATATAATGTATTTGGCAGTAATGGTGACTGCTTAGCAAGAATTTCAGTCCTTAACAGTTTGTCTCCTTTTACTGCAGATCTGCAAGTTTTAATTTGTCATTTTGTGCAAATGATTTTTGTTCTCAACTCCTAGTTCCTAGTGGCATCTAAAAAAATCTGAGTTACCAAAAGAAACTGCTCTAGCAAAATTAAATCAGTTCATTCATGTGCTCTAAGTTACCAACACAATTCTGTGCTTTGAAAGGCTATCTGTGAAGCAAAATGTCACATGACACCACAGCTTTGCTTGCCCAAAAGAGTTTTTCTTTCCTTGAAACGGAAAAGGTTTCTGTGACAATGTTTCCATGACAGAATGCTGTCTTGACCTTTGAAATAATTTTAAATTTCAAGTTTCAAGACTTCTCTAAACCAGGAAAGTATGGCAGGATGGGAGAAGAGACTCCATTCCTAAAATAATGCAAAGTGTTATATTCACTGTTGTGCTATCCAGAGTAGCAAACTTAAAATATTAACAGTATTTGAAGAAAAAAACAAATCAACAAACAGCAGCAACAACCTACCTACTTGAATGGAACTAAGTGTATAACATTTTGTTTTTTGAGTTGAGTTTCCTTGTAAGATGGCCTCAGGTGAGGTTGTCTTGGGATATGCTGCTCTGAGCTGCTGGGAATCTGCTGTCTTTGTTTTTGGGGTTTTTTTGGGTTTTTTTTGTTTATTTGTTTGGTTTGTTTTTTGTGATCTTTTTCCAAAGGGCTTTTATGGTGCTCCTCAATACATCAGTTTGTCCTGTGTAAGCATTGTTTGGGAAAGGTTTTACAGTCAGAAATAGTGACAAAGCTTTCACAATTTATTTTTACTTTTTATTTTTAACCAAAGAGAAGTGGTAGTTGTGGCTCTTTGACTTTTAAATGCCCATTAGGTTACATCTATACACTGCTTATAGAAGGGAGTGAATGGCTATGAAAATAGGAGAAGGCTGAAAAAAAAGCAATGCTGGTATTTAACTTGCTGCATTTGAAATATTCTTTTGTGTTGCATCTCATGTAGCTGATCATTCCCAGGGAATGTCACTGCATTGGGTACTGCAGAAAATGAAGTATTTATTTTAATTTTATTTAAGTCTGTAATAATATGGTAATCCTTTTTTTCTGGTCATAGGTAGTCCTAGGGAAAATATCTGAACCATTATTTTTCAGATTTGGAATGTATCACTGCCTCATGGAATGTGTTCCCTCATGTCCCATCAGACACACCTGGCCCAGCTGCATGTTCCTCTGTGTGTCACAGGTTTGAAAGCCCTACAGTCATGTCTTGAAACAAGTCTCAATTTTGAGGTCTTAAATGACTTCACAGTTGCTTCATGGGCTTTCTTTACTGTAAGGGGCAGCATTTGTACTCTCTCTGCACATAGGATAAGGATGTTTAATCCGTGCTTCCCTTCAGCCTTTGGTCTGAGACTGTTCTTTTCCTTGTGTTGTATGTGTACCAGTTACAAACTGCTGAAGTTGGGTATGTGATACCCAGCCCTCCCGGGGGCTGCAGTGCATGGAGAAGGGACCAGGGATGTCAGAGCCCAGCCCTGTCCCGTTCCTGCAGGCCCCTGTCCCCATGGCAGCAGCACTCAGGATCTGCTCAGGTTACTCCACAGCCCTTGCTGGTTTTCCTCAGAGAACCTTCAAGGGCTGAGGCCGCGGCTGTCCCAGTGCAGCTCAGCCCTGCTGCCGTGGGGCCACTGCAGGTGGAGCCGGACAGAAATCCCCTCTGCACACTCTGGGCTGTGCAGGCAGGGACAGAAATCCCCTCTGCACACTCTGGGCTGTGCAGGCAGGGACAGAAATCCCCTCTGCACACTCTGGGCTGTGCAGGCAGGGACAGAAATCCCCTCTGCACACTCTGGGCTGTGCAGGCAGGGACAGAAATCCCCTCTGCACACTCTGGGCTGTGCAGGCAGGGACAGAAATCCCCTCTGCACACTCTGGGCTGTGCAAGCAGGGACAGAAATCCCCTCTGCACACTCTGGGCTGTGCAGGCAGGGACAGAAATCCCCTCTGCACACTCTGGGCTGTGCAGGCAGGGACAGAAATCCCCTCTGTGCACTCTGGGCTGTGCAGGCAGGGACAGAAATCCCCTCTGTGCACTCCGGGCTGTGCAGGCAGGGACAGAAATCCCCTCTGTGCACTCTGGGCTGTGCAGGCAGGGACAGAAATCCCCTCTGTGCACTCTGGGCTGTGCAGGCAGGGACAGAAATCCCCTGTGCACACTCTGGGCTGTGCAGGCAGGGACAGAAATGCTCTCTGCACACTCTGGGCTGTGCAGGCAGGGACAGAAATGCTCTCTGCACACTCTGGGCTGTGCAGGCAGGGACAGAAATCCCCTGTGGGATGGGCTGTGCAGGCAGGGACAGAAATCCCCTGTGGGATGGGCTGTGCAGGCAGGGACAGAAATCCCCTCTGCACACTCTGGGCTGTGCAGGCAGGGACAGAAATCCCCTCTGCACACTCTGGGCTGTGCAGGCAGGGACAGAAATCCCCTCTGGGATGGGCTGTGCAGGCAGGGACAGAAATCCCCTGTGGGATGGGCTGTGCAGGCAGGGACAGAAATCCCCTGTGGGATGGGCTGTGCAGGCAGGGACAGAAATCCCCTCTGCACACTCTGGGCTGTGCAGGCAGGGACAGAAATCCCCTCTGGGATGGGCTGTGCAGGCAGGGACAGAAATCCCCTGTGGGATGGGCTGTGCAGGCAGGGACAGAAATCCCCTCTGCACACTCTGGGCTGTGCAGGCAGGGACAGAAATCCCCTCTGTGCACTCTGGGCTGTGCAGGCAGGGACAGAAATCCCCTGTGGGATGGGCTGTGCAGGCAGGGACAGAAATCCCCTGTGGGATGGGCTGTGCAGGCAGGGACAGAAATCCCCTCTGCACACTCTGGGCTGTGCAGGCAGGGACAGAAATCCCCTCTGCACACTCTGGGCTGTGCAGGCAGGGACAGAAATCCCCTCTGCACACTCTGGGCTGTGCAGGCAGGGACAGAAATCCCCTGTGGGATGGGCTGTGCAGGCAGGGACAGAAATCCCCTGTGGGATGGGCTGTGCAGGCAGGGACAGAAATCCCCTCTGCACACTCTGGGCTGTGCAGGCAGGGACAGAAATCCCCTGTGCACACTCTGGGCTGTGCAGGCAGGGACAGAAATCCCCTCTGTGCACTCTGGGCTGTGCAGGCAGGGACAGAAATCCCCTCTGCACACTCTGGGCTGTGCAGCCCATCCACCTGTAATGCTGTAGCCGATGCACAGCCCATGGGGTTCATTGTCAGGGGTGATTCCAGGCCTCCCGAGGGAAGGGAGGGTGACAGTGCTAACGAGGAAAACCCCAAACCCTCCCTTCTGTGATTAAGAATTCCCTTCGTGTTGCTTCGGTTGTGTTACCGTCCAGGAAAAGGTTCTTTTTACAGCAGTTTGTTATCCATGTCTGGTACCTCACATTCTAAACTGTAAACAGAACAATCTAAACCAATGTCCACTACTAAAACCGACAACTCACAGATTTTAGCTCAGTTTTACTGTTCAACAGAAAGATTAAAAATAGTCAGATTAAAATAGTCAATTAAAAATAGTTGAAAAAGCATCTCCCTTTAATCTGTAACTTCAGTTTGTTCAGCACTTTTGTTTATGATGTATGTTTTCGCGTATTTAAAATGCCTCAGTTTTAATATCTCTGTATTAAGTGCATTTATTATCAATAATTTAAAGACCATTCCTTGCCAATGGATGTATAGAGTTCTGAGAGAATACCAAAATTATATAATATGAAAAACTATGTAAAGTTTTCTACAGGAAAATACGATGTATAATAGTTATAATATTCCATGCTTTAATCAAGTGATAAATCAATAAAGTTTTACGAAGTATTGGGTTTTGCTCAGGCGCTTCTTTAAACGGCTCAGAGGCTTCGGCGGCTCTCGGGCTTCGCTGCGGGGTCGGGATGTTCCGGTTCGTGATTTATCCCCCCGCCCACGCTCCGTGCTCGTTCCTGCTGCGCCGGGGGGCCGGGCCCGTTCTCTTGGCAGGGCACGGGCTCCGGCCGTTCCGGCCCCGCTCGCCCCCGTTCCGGGCCCGCTCGCCCCCGTTCCGGGCCCGCTCGCCCCCGTTCAGGGCCCCGCTCCGGGCCCCGCTCGCCCCCGTTCCGGCCCCGCTCGCCCCCGTTCCGGCCCCGTTCGCCCCCGTTCCGGGCCCCGCTCGCCTCCGTTCCGGGGCGGGGCGAGGCCGCGCGCAACGGAAGCGCCGCGGGGCCCTGTGGGAAGGGCCCGGCCATTGGCCGCCGCCACAGAGCGCGGCGCGGATTGGCTGCCGGCGGCGCGCCCGGGGCCGGCACGGCCGCTGATTGGCCGGACGCGGGCGCGATGTCACCGCCCCGCGCGATGCGGTCACGGAGCCGCCGCCGCGCCCTCGCCCGGCGGTTTGAATGTGAAGCGCAGCCGGAGCGCTCGGAGCCGCCGCCGCCGCCGCCGGGGGGAGCCGCCAGGTACGGCCGGGACGCGCTGCCCCGCACGGGGATGGGGCCGGGGCGGCCCCGCGCACCGGCGGCACCGCGGCCGCCCGCGCGCCAACTCCGCGCTGCGCTGGGCGCTGGGCCCGCGGCGCGGCCACAGGCGCAGCGCACCATGCTGGGCCCTTCCGCCCGCCTCTTGCGGCCCGCGATTGGTCCGAGGCCTCCGGGCCTGCGCGGTCCGCGCCGCTCATTGGCTGCGGCCACTGCCAGTCCGGGCGGTCGCGGGGAGGGGGACCGAGTTCGTTTGAGGGCTCGGGGCCACTCGGGATCTCGCCCGGCCCTGCCGCCCCCTCACGGCCCGGCCCTGGAGCCTCTCCGCAGCGGCCGGAGCAGCCCCGAGCCTGCCGCGGATGAACAGCCTGGCGGGCCGCGGGAGGGCGCGGGCTGCTCCGGCACGGCCCTGCCCCGCGGAAACGGCGGCGGGAGCGGCCGGGGGTGCGGGCTCGGTGCCGCTCCCGCAGGCCCGCGCTCTGGGGAAGCGAAATGCCCCTAGGGATCCTCAGAGCACTGTCAGGATGGTTTTCCCCGTCAGATCTGGATCCTGAACATTCTTCGGCACGTCCAAGGTGTTCGGTCGGTGGTGGGCGAGGGGATGCAGTTGTGTGAAGCTCTCCCGCTCCGAGCCCCAGGGGCACGGCCGTGTTCTGCCGGGCTTAGGGTTCCTTCTTAAGTGGGCTGCATTAATTTGACTAAAGTCCATGGTGTATGAAGCACATGTTGTGGATTTTGAGGCCTTTTCTGCAGGCGCATGCTACAGCACAGCACATAGCATTATATCACTCCAGCTAAAGTACCTCAAAGGTTTTTGTACTGGAAAACAAACATGAAGAGCTAGAGGAAAAAAGGGGAAATAAACATATATAGGTAACAGGTGAAAATATGTTGCTGGATGTGAATTGGTGAACAAGATGATGGACAAGTAAATCCCAAAAGCAAAGAGAAACATGGCAGGACTCTTGAGGTTTTTACTTCTTGCAAAATATGTTAGGATCTGATTTGCTTACTAACATTAGTTTAATTCAAGAGGATACTGCTGCTGTCTTTTAAAATTATATGGATGCCATAGCTGACATAAAAATTGTGTTATTAAAGCTCAGTGTCTTTGCAAGCATGCTTATACAAAACTGTGTTTGTTGCACTGGTGATCAGCATGAAACAACTCCAAAGTGGGACAGGTAAATTTCAGTCAATTTTACTAAATAGAAACTCAAGAGAAAAAATGGAAACCTTTGCTTCCTCATAACCTTTGTAGGGAGTGAACTGTGCTGCTGGTGGTGAGGAGGATGGGTGGGATTGATGATGATGTCCAGAGGAACATCTCCATGAAAGCACATCTTATTATCATAGTATTGCTGTAATTTTAATTATTCCAATGCAAGCTGTGGAGGAAATATATAACTGTGGTAAAGATAAGAATATATGTGGGAGGATTACTAGAGAGGAGCAATATGGACTTATTACACAGAGTTATTCTGTAAAAAGTATTGCATTTAAAATAGCTCCCACTGTAGTCTGAACTAATTTTACAGGGAGGACAAACTGTCTGGCTTTTCAGTCTTTTGTCTCTTTTTTTAAAAAGTATTTTCTTTTGAGATTTTTCTTTGATAAGGAGTATTTGGTTTTTTGAAAAAGCCTTGACTCTTCAACACACTTTGAATTGTTTTATTTACAATTATGTAGGCCAGGACTGTTCAGCTATTTCAGTCAGGAGCAGTTTCTGGGGCTGGCAGCAGAACAAAAGCAGAACCAAATTCCTGTTGTCCTTAAAGGACAAAAGATGATCTTTTGGCTGTACCTGGTTCATGTCTGCTGGATGTGTAAGCCTTTTCTGGAGTTTGGGGTCTATAAACCAGACACTAGCAGTTACCTGTAGCTTGAGAAGTGGAATGTTTGTTGGGCCTGGTGCACCCTGCTTGGGACTGTGCTTATGAGGTATTGTCCAAAAGAGCTGATGTTGCTTTTGTGGGATCTGGTTTTACATGGGCAGCTTTAGGACAGGTTTTCCGATTGTAACAAAACTTCTTGTGCGTTTTAGGTTCTGCCAAAATGGAGCTCAGTGATGCCAATTTACAAACTTTAACTGAATATCTAAAGAAAACACTAGATCCAGATCCTGCTATAAGGCGTCCTGGTGAGTGATTCTCATGACTGAGAGCAAAAAGGTTCTGTTCCTTTTTGGCTCTTCTGTCTCTGTAGCAAACTTCAAACTTCATATATTTATGCAATCCCTCTTTACAGAAGTTCTCAGTATTCTTTTATAATGACACCACAAAAGAACTAAGGAAGGATGGATATAAATAGAAATGTTAATATGAATATAAATAGAAATAATTTTATCTGCTTTTTGCAATTTTGTTTTTCTGTATTCTTGCTCTTTTTATTTGCACTGTTGTTATTTAAAACAGTGCTGCTGCTCACAACAAGCCAGGATTTACTTCTCTCGGGTTACGGCTTTTCCAAGGGTGAGGAGGCAGTATTTCCCATCCTGCTGGGGATCTGAGAGCTGTCGTTGACAGCAGGAGCATTGGGGAGCTGGGGAGCAGAGAAGCTGTGACCCCTTTTGTGAGACATGTTCCTGTGGAGCTCTGGGAAGTGTTTGTGTTGGGCATTTAAAACAGACACTTGAGAAATCGTAGGATTCTGATTAGAGCAGTTCAGCTTTTGCTAACCGCAGTGTATTCTCTTACAGCGGAAAAGTTCCTTGAATCTGTGGAAGGAAGCCAGAACTATCCGCTGTTACTCTTAACGCTGCTGGAGAAATCACAGGAAAATGTCATCAAAGTTTGTGCATCTGTAACCTTCAAGAATTATATTAAAAGGAACTGGAGAATTGTAGGTATCTTAGTAAGGAATTGTGCTAAGAACTAATCATCTTGTTAAGGTACAGTAAGCAGATCCACATCCCACCCAGCTCTGTCATCTGTGAACCTACTGAGGGAGCCCTCATCTAGATCATCAGTAAAGATATTAATCAGTATTGGCCCCAGTTCTGAGCCCTGGGGAACCCCATTACTGACTGATGGTATAGATAAGCATACCTTGAACTTTTGAAATTGCTGATTTTTGATTTAAGCATATGGAAAAATGGTAAAACAGATGTGAGAAGGACAGTGGTACCATCAGGTTTAAAGTATCTCAAGATTGAGTGTCTCTCTGGAGGTGCTTTTCTCTGTTAATTGCTGGATGGTTTCTAGGTCTCTGAACTTCAGTGCTGTCATCACAGATAATGTGACTGCCACTGCTGTCACTGGCTGGGACAAGCCACACCATTATTTTATTTCTTTAGTAGCAGCTTTGCAATTTTCTACTACTCGGCACTGCTGACTGACTGGACTTGGTATTTTGAACTAGTTAGATAACTCTTAAAGTCAGGGTTTTGATTGAATAACCTGCACCTTCATGTACAGCTTCTAGAAAGGATGGTTGAGACAGCTGACACAAAATCAATTTGTGGTGTTGGCAGAGGTGCTGTTTGGTGTGGAGGAAGAGGAAACTTGGTTAAATGTGGGCATTTTTTTGCCATGTGCACCCACCCTCACTGCTGCTCAATTGCTGACCTGAAAACTTACCCTTAGGGAAGGAGAAAAAAACTTAGAATAAGTTTTACAGAAGGACATTATCTCTGTCAGCTTTTTTTCAGATACTCCTGGTCCAGATTCATTGAAGGCAGTGTCTCTAACAGGTCTGCTTCTTAGGTTCTTCAGCATTGTAATAGTTACATAAATCAGTATGAGCAGTTGGTTTCTGAAACGCTGATCATCTCTCATTGCCTAGAGAATGCTGCCTGTGTCCACAACTTAATTATTGTTTTCATTTTAGGTTGAAGATGAACCAAACAAAATATGTGAATCAGACAGAATAGCCATTAAAGCCAACATAGTGCCCTTGATGCTGAGCAGCCCAGAGCAAATTCAAAAGCAGGTAATATGTCATTCCCAGTTGTATCCATGAAACTTTGAGAATAGTCTAAGCATGTCTAGAGGCCATGGTTATTGGCAGAGCTCAGTTCCCTTACCAGTGTCCTCATCCTGATCCAAATAACTCCAAGGATATTGCTACAAGTATTTCTACCTACTTTGACTTATTTTAAGATAATTACTGTATAATCTTATAGCTGAGTTCTGACATTAGGCAGTTAAAGAGCAATTCTAGAAAGTGAGACTGTGAACTGAAGGTGAAATTTTTGTATTTGTGCAGAAAGTAGTTGATATTTAATGCAGTGATTTTTGAATCAGACAGGAATAACCAGGATTTTCTGGGATGTTTGCAGCGTCTGGCACAAGTGCTGTGTGCTGTTCTGTCGCGTGACAGTTCCGTTTCCTTTGCAGTTAAGTGATGCCATCAGTATTATTGGGCGGGAAGACTTCCCTCAGAAGTGGCCAGACTTGCTGACAGAAATGGTGAATCGCTTTCAGAGTGGAGATTTCCACGTCATCAATGGTGTTCTGCGCACTGCCCACTCTTTATTTAAAAGGTACTGGAAATAAGGGAGTTTGTATATGGATTGTAAAAGTTCTGTTAAGCTGGCAAATTTTATTGTTAGACTGCATTTTGGACATTTACAAAGTCTATAGTTGTGACTTCTACATACACCTTTTAAGTAGTTACCAAATTGTACACCTTGCATGGTTTTGAACCATGTTGTTTTTTTCTTGTTTAATTGACAGTACTTGTTTCAAGGTTCAGCACAAGACAAAATTCTGTGTCAATTAATTTGGTATTAAATGTGAAGACTATTCTAATTTTCATGTGTTTCTCTCTTACTTGTCAGGTACCGCCATGAATTTAAGTCAAATGAATTATGGACAGAGATCAAACTTGTTCTTGATGCCTTTGCTTTACCCTTGACAAATCTCTTTAAGGTATTTCTTGTTGAGTCATTTCTAAAACAAATTTAATGTTCTAAATTTCTTGCTGTGGATACCTGTAAAACTAAAACTCAAGGATTGTTGTTCGAAAGTGATAAAGGGGTTCAAATTCAAGTAATGAGGTGAGACCTATCAAGATTGGTAAGAAGATGAAGCATAACTGTATTTTCTGGTTTAAAAAAAAACATTCCGTGACACCTCTCAGTATTTTTTGTTGGTGTGGGTTTTGTACTTGACAATCTTGCATCTTTTTCTAGGCAACTATTGAACTTTGCAGCACACATGCAAATGATGCCAGTGCCCTGAAGGTTCTCTTTTCTTCTCTCATTCTAATTGCGAAGCTGTTCTACAGTTTAAATTTTCAGGTGAATCTCCTCGTTCTTGGGATAGTTTCACTTTGTTCTGAAAAAGCTGTTACTATAGAATTCATTTGAGGCAGCCTTTAATGCCATGCTTTATGGCAAGAAATAAAATCACCAGTGCATCTGCTGGAGTAAAAGCACAGCAAGGAAGGGTTGCTTAAGACATTAGCTTGGCCCTGTATAAACGCAAGTTCAGGAACGTCCGAGCTGGTGTTGCTTCAAGGAGCTGTTGTAGGGGGCTGCTGAGTGGGAGCTGGGAAGGGCAGGAGTCCAGTGACTGAGATTGTGCTCACTGTGCCCCTTTGTAAATGTGTCTGTATTGACAGGAACGGGGTCACGTAGGTGAGAGTCCATCACGTGGAGCTCTGTGGCCCTGCAGGAGCAGGGATTCTGGGAGCAGTGTGGGTTGTCTGGGTTTGGAATTTGATCTACATTTTGGACATTACTAAGTGTGCTGTATGGGAAATGGTGAAAAGCTCCCTTGCTGAGATGATGTTTATTTAGTGTATCAACATGAATGTAAGTCTGTGAAGTGTGGTTGTGCCTGGATTCCTTAGGCTGTTCTTCCGTAGGGGACAGAAGAACAAGGTGGAGTTAAAAACGGCTTGTGCTCTCTTGTTATGAGAGTGAGAGGTGATATGGCTCATTCATTATAAAAAATGTGACCTGTTTAGAGTCTGAGCACCTAGTTTATTTGGAACTGACTGTACTCCAGGGCTCTGCCAGAACAGTTTTTGTCTGGGAGGAGGAAGGGGTACTGTTGCAGTTTGAAGGTTGTTTTCCACAGGTTATTGTCCCTCAGTAGATTATGAGGTGAATGCACTGCTTCCAGTGTAGGATTGTTATCTAAGCAGTGCAGTCAGAAATTAAAATGTACATTTATGCTTTTCCTTCACAGGATCTTCCTGAGTTTTTTGAAGATAACATGGAAACATGGATGACAAACTTTCATAGCCTTTTAACTTTAGATAATAAACTCTTGCAGACTGATGTAAGTACTGCATAAACCACCTGGTTTGCATCTGTAGGGGAGAGGGTGGACTGACAACTTGGGTCTAATTCTGAACAATGCAGTGTTTTTTTGTGGGGCAAGCAAAGGAGTAGAATGACTGTAAGAAAATGGAGTTTAAGAGAAGTTGCTCTGCTGTCTAAGGTTTTTGAAGTTCAGTTCTTCAAGTTGTATGACTTGAAGTTACAGGTATACCCAGCTGTGCACAGAAATCAAATTAGCAGTACTCTTCAGTGAGTTAATTTTTTCAAGAACAGCAGCTGAAGTGACCTGACCATTATCATCACAAGACTCAGGTTTTCTGGAGCTCTCACCTGGTTTCTATGTTCTAGAAAACAGGGTATCTTAACTTCAAACAATTGAACATAGAGGGTGGGACATCTCTTAAGAACTCTAGCATTTGCTGTCTTGGTCTAGTTAAAAGAATCAGTAATTTCACTGCTGAAGGCTGATACCAGGTCAGCAAAGCTCCAGTTATTTTTGTGCATGTTTTCTGCATTTTAAGTGCTGATGTCTTCCCACTTGATGGAGCCAAAACAACTATAAATTTCTTGACATAGGAAGGCATATTAAGTGTATGTTGTTGTCTAGTTACCCTGCTGCTAAAAGAGGCCTTGCTGCTCTTTTGTCTTGTGTCTGTGGGCTGCTCCCAGCACAAGCACTCATGCAGCTGAACTGGAACAGGCAGTAAAGCTGAGAGGTGGGGCTGCAGGAAGGAGGGGCAGACAGAACTGGGGTGGTGTTTGGTTCAGTTGATTTTTTTAATTCCAGCTCAATTTCCCAGTTCACAGTGTGGTTCCACAAACATCTGTGCTGATCTGTGGAAGGGGAGGGAACTTCTACAGCTACTCCAATTAAAAATCACGATGTAGTAGTTTCTAAGCATGTTTTTCAATGCCTCATTTTGTCTTTTTCATATTACATTTGTAAATTAATTTTGTGTGAACTATTGTTTTTCTTTCAAGTGCACAGTAGTTTGATTTGAATGTGGGTGTGATTGCTAACTTGAAGAGGGGTTTGGGTACAGATCAGCAAAATACAGTAGTTCTAGGAACATGAGAGGAATTTCTTTTACCTGTTTAGGACATGGTAAAACGGTGATGTAAATATTTAACTTAAATACATTGATACTTCTAACGTTTTAAGTAGTGTTGAAGTTTGGATGTTTAAGTTCTTAGTTTCGTTTTATGTGAGGATGAAGAGGAAGCTGGATTGCTGGAGCTCTTGAAATCACAAATTTGTGATAATGCTGCTTTATATGCTCAAAAATATGATGAAGAATTCCAGCCCTACCTGCCACGTTTTGTAACAGCAATCTGGAATCTGTTAGTCACGACAGGCCAAGAAGTGAAGTATGACTTGGTGAGTTGCTAAAATACGATCTTGTCAAGTTTAATAATAAATTATAAAGGGATCAGTCATGCTAAAGTTTTGTGTTCTGTTTGTGGTGCTGTAGCTGGTCAGTAACGCAATCCAGTTTCTGGCCTCGGTTTGCGAGAGACCACATTACAAGCATCTGTTTGAAGACCAGAATACATTGACAAGCATCTGTGAAAAAGTTATTGTTCCCAATATGGAATTTAGAGGTAACTTTTTGAGACTTAAATTTTGAAAAACACAACAAAAATCTAACTAATTATCATGACATGTTGCTTTGCAGGACTAAGAATTGAGGATTCCCTCTTGTGTACCTTAGTGCTAGATTCAAACCCAAGTTTCTGCAGCAGATTGCTGTCCTCTGGGTTTTGTAGAATTCTATGAATATACCTAACTTTACATGTTGAAATCCCAGTGGATGAAGTCTAGGTCATGTACCACAAATAAATTTCTTCAATTAAAGTGAGTATCTGAATAATTCAAGGAGCATAAATAGGTAGGACTATCAGGCCTACCAAATTGTAGTGTTTAGTTCTCCAGGTTTTTGATGGCTCATATTGATCCTATATTTAAAATTCAGTGAAAATATATTGCAATGGTAAGAAGCTTCTCTCTCTTAAGTCCATGACTCTGAAAGCCTCTTCAAATAGACCTGGTGTTGAATATGTGTTAGAGGTTTTTCTTTAAATCAATACATCAGCCCATGGGTATGAAAGACTAATTTGTGGGACAGAAGCTAAACAGACTAGTCTGGCTGGATATTTCTTGTTAATTAATATTAATGTTATAGAAAGGTCCTTAGCAAAAATAGCAAATTGATAGTGATACACCCTTTTACCATAAAAACCAGAGACTTCAGCACTTCAACTTCCATGTATTTTATATTTTCAGCGGCTGATGAAGAAGCATTTGAAGATAATTCTGAAGAGTATATCAGAAGGGATTTGGAAGGATCTGGTAATCTACAGATTATACTAAGAATACTTGGTCTTTAAGTATAGCTCTAAAGAGCTGAAGCAATTTACTGAAGCTTTTATAACTTCATTTTGAAATTGAGAAGGTTTCCACACACCACCCCCAGCTGGATTTTATCCAGTCTGTGATCAAGTCTATTGTCACAATATGTTCATCAAAGTGTCTTTCTGGTTTGAACAATGTTTTTATAGGGCTTTTTCCTAATTGGATTGGTATGTCTTCTGCCCACATTCTCACTTCAGCAAATACAGCCTGGAAGACAATGCTGAGTAGTAGCCAGTTGTGTATTTAGTTCCTATGTATGGAGTTTTAAATAACAGGGAGAGGCTCTTGATGTGTAAACTGAAATTCACCTAGGGTTGCATACAAACTGTGCTCAGGCCAGCTGGCCAGCAGCCAGGCTGGGACCTGGCATGTGTTCAGAGCAGTGCCCGCCCTGGGACACGGCTCTGCCAGCCCAGCTGCTGGAGTGCTGGGGGAGGCTGTGCTCGGCAGCCAGGTCACAGCCTGAGGGAGCCAAACCTGGCTCTGTGTCACAGGTCTGGGCCACCAGCAGTTCACTGACAGACACTTCTGAAGGGATGGCATTTTGTAATAGATTGAAGAAATTACTGTATGCTTCCAGTGGAGGACAAAATTGGAGGAAACATTTTTGAACTTTTTTCAAGAAAACATCATTCTTATCCAGGATTGGCTGCATTTTAGGTATTTGTGAAGTTTTTTACAAAAATGCCCTGTCAGGTGTGGTGGGCCAGCAGCTGGCTTGTGCTCCAGCCTGCTGCAGTCTGATGGATGAGAGTGGGAGGGGTGAAAGTGAGAAGACTCATGGATAAAGGCAGTTTAAGTGAAAGAAAGAATAAGGAAAGGGGAGAGAAGTTACTGACTCACCACTGCCCACAGGCAGACTTTTGCCCAGCCTGTCCCTCAGCAATGCCTCAGTTTTTATTGCTGAGCATGTCATAGAGTATGGAATGTCCCGCTGGTCAGTTTGGATTAGCTGCCCAAGTTGTCCCCTCTCAGCTCCTTGCCTACCCCAAACTACTTGCTGGGGAGGCAAAGCAGGAGGAGGAGGAAGCCCTGACACTGACAGTGCTCTTCAGCAGCAGCCAAAGCCTGGCTGTTACCAGCAGCTTTAGTCATTGGTACCAAACACGGCACCAAATGGGCCACTAGGGAGAAAATGAGCTCACTCCCAGCCAGAGCCAGTACCAGCACCCCTGAATGCCTGCTGCCACTGGTCAGGGGCAGGTGTCCCTTCTCCTTGGTGTACAAGTAGTCCAGTTGTGACAGTAAATAAAAGGCTTACAGGTGTTCTTACACAGTAGTGTGGAGGGTTGCAATAATTAACATGGGGTATGGCTGTAACTTGAGTAGGTGTTACTGTTTTGATGACTATGTTTATTGGTATGAAAAGTTGTCTGCTTTCTCATATCCTAAGAAGCTTTGTTTCTTATGCAGATATTGACACCAGGCGCAGAGCAGCTTGTGATCTGGTCAGAGGCTTGTGCAAATTTTTTGAAGGACCTGTGACAGGGATTTTTTCTGGATATGTTAATTCTATGCTGCAAGAATATGCAAAGAATCCATCCGTTAACTGGAAGCACAAAGATGCAGCTATTTACCTTGTAACATCTTTGGCATCCAAAGCTCAAACGCAGAAGGTACTTGTACATTTTATTCATTGTAACCTGTGTTGCAGTGCAGATGAGGCCTGCTGTTCCTTTAAGCTGCTTCAGAAAGGGAGTACCTGTGTGTGCAGTAGTTCATGTTGATGAGATGAAAAGCTGCCCTTTATATAATCCTGTCACAGCTGGTGGTGTGTGACCTGCAGGTAGATGTGGCCCTGTGGCAGGCCTGGCTGGCATGTGGGATCCAAGCAGACAAAGAAACAAAACTGGCTCAGCTCTGGAACCTCGGAGCTCTGAGTGGTCCTGGGGCAGTCTGGAAGCCAGGGAAGGCAAATAGAGCTTTACAGAAGATGATCAGATGTGTTAAGCAGACTAAAAAAGGAATTTAAATGATTCTTGGAGTTCTTGTCATGATATTGCCCAACGTTTCATGCTACTAGAATGTTTGATCTGTGAATGACATGTGAATGCTAATGATGGCTGGAAATGGATCTCATTACATACTGGGGAAAAAGCAACTAATAGGCTGGAGACACTGAAAAAGCGCAGCTGGGCTAACCTCTATTTGGAAACATTGCATCAAATGTCCTATGGAACAAGTTTAGATGTACTACTAGGTATTTTAAATACTGTTATAGTTCAAATCTTGATGTCTTTACAAGACCGCTTTGAGTCAAACATAGTAAAGTGTGTACATCATTTTATGCAATTTTGCTGAAGGTTCCCAGTCTTTTCCTGAAGCCAGGTGTATACTGCTGCCCATCAGTTATATGTTACTGATAATGTATGGGGAACCAGCCTTTTGGGACACTGTAAAGTTTGTGTCTTTTTCTGTGCTATTTAATGACAAATTTGCACAAATTTAGAATGCTTCATTAAAAATACTCCATCTGAAAATCCTGATTTAAAAAGAGATTGCATTTTTTGTAAGAGAAAATGAATAGTAATTTTTTAAGATGAATAAGAAAACTAGAAGCTTGTATGTCATCATATAAAAATAAGAGTTGTTTTTTGCTTCTTCCAGCATGGAATAACACAGGCCAATGAACTTGTTAATTTGACAGAATTCTTCGTGAATCACATTCAACCTGACTTAAAGTCTGCTACTGGTAAGTTAATGTTAATTTTGATATGGTATTTTTGTGATTTATCCTAACCTTGACAGTGACCATTGTTTGTGAAGTCTCAAGCACTCCTTTTATCAGCATAATCTTTGAGACTGGTTGTTAACAGTCGGCACAGATTAACTCATTTTTGTTTGGCCAGCAGTGAAGGAGCTGTGAAGTGCTTACCACTGCTCCCTGCAAGATCAGGGCATGGTTGCATACACATGGTTGCTATCAGCTACATGCTTGAACTTCCTGAATCAAAGTAATTTGCTTTCTGTATTTGAGACCTTATGGTAAACTTCTATACAAAACCCTGACAAGCTGAAATACTGAGGCCAGGCTGTGACCTGTACAACCCCTATTGATGAGGTTGTGGATGTCTAGATTTAAACCACATACTTTATTTTATACTTCAACAATTATCTTACTATGTTTGTGGCATAGTGGGTGGTCTCAAAATGTGTAAGTTTAGCAGTAATTTTAGCAGTTGAAGACTGCTAAAATTGAAACCAGAAGGTGAAATTTCATTTGAGCTGGACTGTACTTTTAATGGTACAGGGGTGGGATTTGTACCTAAAACTGATATTCTAACAGTGCCCATACCAAAGTGCAGAAACTAAGAAGTGTAGAAAAACATTGTCTGTATTACTTTCTACAGGGGAAAATTATTACTAAGTGTCACCTGTATATATAGTACATGTTCAGTAATCACATTTGCATGAGAAGTACTGACAAAGTTTGCATATTTTTCTATTTCAGTGAATGAATTCCCTGTGCTAAAAGCAGATGGTATCAAATATATCATGATTTTTAGAAATCAAGTAAGTTTTTCTTTTACTCTTATGGAAAAACATATTGTAGGTTGTTGCTTTATACTTGCCAAGCCTAATTTATCACACTTGGCCATATGCTAACTCAACAGGTGTTTAGTCATATACAACACTTCATGCTGAATTTTTAATTTAGAAAGTAAATGATATTGTTATAAATATCCAATTAACATGTAGTCTATATGCTGTCCATATGCTGTGGCAACACTGAATATCTTAGCTGCTTAATTCTGTGACACACTCATACGTTTTCAAGTCAGTGTTAGTCCAAATACCCTTAATTGCTTGTATCATTGCAGTAGTTGTTGCAGACTACAGCAGTTTTGTCCTTTACCTTTTCTGATTCATTAAGTGGGGTGAGAAAATACGTTCCATATTTTTCTAAATTCTAGATTACCTTTATTCATTTTTTATGAAATATCTGTGATTTTGGTTTCTTAAACCTTGATATTTTTAATTATCCACTAAGACAAAGTAAAGTGGAAAGGGGAATAGACATTATCTGCACTTACTGCTAATCCAAAGTACCACTGATGTTCAGGGAAGTATATGAGCAATGACAGAAGTAGGGACCTCCTGGCTGTCAGGATGTGAAGCAGCAACAGGAGGAGCCTCCTGAGACACCTCCCTCTGCCAAGCTCTGTGTGTCACTGATGAGCTTGGTTGTGCTCTTGAGTAGAACCATCTGTAATTTTTAATGTACTTATGATTTGTTGCTACACTTTTGTAGGTACCAAAAGAACAACTGCTGGTGTCTATTCCTCTCTTAATTAATCATCTCCAAGCAGAAAGTATTGTGGTCCATACCTATGCAGCCCACGCTCTTGAAAGACTGTTTACCATGAGAGGGACAAATAATGCTACCCTGTAAGTTTTTAAGCAGAAAAAAATTCATTGCTACATAGATTTTGTGTATTAAGGATGAGAAATACCTATAGGGGCTCCTTTGTGTCATATATTATGGTATTGTATGAGGCTTGAAGTTTGTGACTCTCAACATTAAGGAGCTGTGTTTCACTTAACAGCATTACAGCTGCAGAAATGGCACCGTTTGTAGAAGTGCTGTTAACAAACCTTTTCAAAGCTCTGACGCTTCCTGGCTCATCTGAAAACGAATACATTATGAAAGGTAAATTTCTAGTGAGTCCTGCAATATAAGAATAACTTAGTTAACTTGAGGTAAAGGCTTACAGTTAGAGGTTCCTGTCATTTTATTTGCAAAACCTGTTTTATGCAAATGTGTTGAAAAGCCTGCTGTTTTTTACCAGGCTGTATCAAGTAATCTTCTACTAAACTTATGGTGCCAAAGAGAAACACTAAACATAATGGGACTGTGGGAAATTATTTCTCAGATGGTAGTCTCGTAGTCAGGACAGCTACCTGGACAGTGTCAGGAGGTCTGAGCAGTCTGGTCATGGAGAGGAGATGTGGTCATGGCTGGTGAGACGGCAGATCTGATCATGGCCAAGAGGATGCTGAGATCTGAGACTTGCCCAGGACAAGCGATGACCTTTGTAAAGTTACTTAATCTCCTGTGTTCAGCTGTAGAATAGGAATAAGGAGGCTTTGTTTTATGCTTTATCATGATTATAGATTGAATGTTCTCACAGCAGGTGCTCTTTTGTTCTGTACCTAATTCCCCAGGATCCTATTTTAATGGTAAAAAGTTAAGGATTTAGGCATATGTTGAGTGGCAGAAGTGTATTTTCTCTTCAGAAGCTAAAATTTTCCATTTATTTGCAGCCATCATGAGGAGTTTTTCTCTGCTACAGGAGTCCATAATTCCATACATCCCTTCTGTCATCACACAGCTCACACAGAAACTGCTGGCTGTCAGTAAGGTAGAGAAAAAGAGCAAAAGGAATACCTTTTACCTTTTAGAGCAGTCTTGCTGAGGGCTTACGTGTACCTTGTTGGTGGTGTTCTGTTAGAATACTCTAAATAGTTCAGTATTTTCTGATGCAACTAATTTGAAACAGCATTCCTGTGAGGTACTGCCTTCCTTTTAGAACATATTCTCAGATCATTCTCCCTACTCCCATCTCAATTTAGAAGCAGCATATGAACTCTTTCTGTAATGCTAGTTTGTGCTGCTTGTGCAGAGGCCACCAATACAATAATCTGTGTTTGTCACAACTCCACTATTCTTTGCCCATAAAACTTCTGAAGCTAATAATAATTGGCATTGAAATGTGGGATTGAATTAAATAAATTACCTTTTTGCTTTTGGTGGGTAAAATTTTCTTAGTTTTTATTTTGACTTGCCAAATTCTTAACCATTGACAATAGGGAATGCCTTAGAATACCTTCAGTGACTGTCTAGAAAACTGCTTCTCTGTGCAGTTTCAACTCAGTTGCAGCTTATAAAGGAGTATTCAATAGAGAATTAACTTAAAAGATTGAAAAACAATCCTTTTCTGGTTTTTGTTCTGTGATATTTTAACTGTTTACTAGTTTATATAGAGCTTCTGAAAAATACTTGCTACAAAAAAAACCCTCTCCTTTATGGCTTAGAGGTCTTTGTTTGCTTTTATCTGTGGAATTAATTTCATAAGCATATTAATACATAAGTTACAAGTATCCCTAGTCCAAAATGCTACTTTAGTCTTCAGTTGAAATTAAAAATATATTTAGCAAAATAAGTGACTTGTCTGCAAGTTTGGGTTGATTTATCTGTTTACAACTTGTTTTCAGAATCCCAGCAAACCTCACTTTAACCATTATATGTTTGAGTCAATCTGCTTGTCGATAAGGATAACGTGCAAGGCAAACCCAGAGGCAGTGGGGAGCTTTGAGGAGGCTTTGTTCCTGGTGTTCACAGAGATCCTGCAGAATGATGTGCAAGGTAAGGACAGTCAGTGGGTGCCTGTGCTCTCTCCACTGGGGTTGGCTGCTAGGATTTACCTTATGGCAGGTTTTTTGTAGCACAGGAAATTCAAGGGAAGAAATATTTTCAGTCTGGAAGTGTTTAGATTGTTCCATAGGGCATGTCAACAGCATTCACATATTTTAAATTGCATTTTTCAAATACATAGCAATCACTGCTCCAAAGCCTTTTAATATTATTCTTAATTCTATTGCCTTGTTTCTAGTAGTTTGTTTTTCATGTTCTGAAACATTAACGGGTAGAGGAGATAGAAAGTGTATATATGCAATGCTTGCTAATTACTGGAATAATTACATTTGGGAAGATATATTTCTTCAGGGTTTTATTAATTGAAATCATTGTGATAATATCATAAAATTCTGGCTTCAGTCCATAGATACTTGGTTTCTGGGAACTGACAAGTGACCAGGTTGTCTGACTTTGTAAATGTCATTGTTTCTCTTCCAGAGTTCATTCCCTACGTGTTTCAAGTGATGTCCCTGCTTCTAGAAATGCATAAAAATGAAATCCCATCGTCCTATATGGCATTGTTTCCCCATTTGCTCCAGCCAGTTCTCTGGGAAAGGACAGGAAACATTCCCCCTCTGGTCAGGCTCCTGCAGGCTTACCTGGAGCGGGGCGCCAGCACCATCGCCAGCGCTGCTGCTGACAAAATCGTGAGTTCCTGGGGCAGAGTCACACTGATGGCCTTGAGACGTGGTGATCTGAGGTTACAAATTGTGAGGAACTCCAGCAAACAGCTGGATTTGTGCACAATTTGGTGCTTACATACAAAGACAGACAAATATTCTGAATGTAGCTTTTTGGGTGCTTTCCCATTATGTGGATGAGTTCTAGGCTATCACACTTTGGTCAACTGAGATGAAAAATTCCTGCTCTTAGTTCTTGCAAGCAGGTAAGTTTCCACAGTTCTCCTGTCTTTGCCTCAAGTTAAACATGTGGATAATGACAACTTTAAGGTTCTGTTCAGAACAGTCTTGAGAAGAGTGAGTAAGAAGAAGCCAAAATGTGTCTTCCTTGACCTGAACTGCAAAAACTGAATCCTGGCTTAGGTTGTGAAGGCTTTTGCCTTGGCATATGCCTTAGACGGTAATGGTCAATTTTCTGGTAGGTCACATATGAAGAATTGTTGTCTAGGGTTTTATATCTACTTTTCTTGCAGCCTGGATTGTTAGGTGTGTTCCAGAAGTTGATTGCCTCGAAGGCTAATGATCATCAAGGGTTCTATCTTCTAAACAGTATCATCGAGCATATGCCTCCGTGAGTATGAGCTGAAATCACACTTAAAGCTAACTTCTGTAACTTTAATTATGAAGTGTATAAACATGTAAAATGATTATTTTTAAGAACTGAAAACATCACATTTTTCAATCAAATAGATTTGAACAATTCTATACATGTTTCTTGTGAAGTGACAACAGTAAAATCCTAGTGTGAATTGAATAACTATCCTTTTAAATTTCCAGTGAATCAGTTGACCAGTACAGGAAACAGATCTTCATTCTGCTATTCCAAAGACTTCAAAATTCCAAAACAACAAAATTTATCAAAAGTAAGTTCCTTATTCTGTGAAAATCTCTGGTGACAGCAGCAGTTCAGAGGCGCAGCTGCACAGAACAAGTGTCCTGTTGTGCCCCGTGGATACACGGAAGGATAGTGGTGACTCCAAGGACTTGCTCCAAATTATTTGTCATCAAGAGGGGTGTATGGGGCAGTCACCATAGCAGGTGACACCTCATGAAAATTGAGGGAATGGAATTAAAATAATGGACAAGACTTGCATATTTCTCTTCCTTTCCTAGTGTGTGATGTCATTATCTGAAAATGTCTCCATTATTCTCCAGCCAATAGCAGCAAGCCTTCCCTCTCACGAAGCACAGCAATACTGACCACGTGTCCTGTAGTTACCCATAGTTGTGTGGTAGTACTGTGAAATACTCCATGCTTTTGTGTCATTTTGGCCTTAGTATGACTAAATTTATTGATAAGATTTCATGTTAAACTGGCAAAGCTGTGACAGATTACTGAAATACGTATTCTGGTTATTCATGCTGTCACAAGATGACTGTCATACTTATTAAATTATTTTAATGATACTATCACTACACAAATTATGCAGTGTCCATTACCTTACCCTATAAAATCTGGTTAATGCCACCTGATAGGAACAAGAATGATAGAGTTGCTTATAATGGTCTTCCACAAATAAAAAGTTGAAGTGGTGCTTTTAATATACTGCACCTGTGCAAAGGGGCTCATACCTCACTTCAGAGGTTGCACTGTGAAGTTTTCTGCTAAAAGTAGAGTTTTTCTGAAGAGTTTCTTTGGTCCTTGATCTGAAGAAAATGGCAAATGACTTTTCTAATGCCTTTTTATAACTGCTGTAAGGGGAAAAAAGAATGACTCTTGTCTTGTACCTCCTTGTTTTTGTGTTGTGGTATGTGAAAAGATTAGTTTTTAGGCAAATTTCAAGGCAGCAACTTCATAAACATCACTTAAACTGAACACATTAAGACTGCCATCTATCCCCTTGAAAAGCTTGCTGGAGTGTATTTTGCTGCTGACTCTAAAGCTATTCTTCTGTTTTCATGTTGAGTTTGACTTTGACTTTTTTCTTATTACAGGTTTCCTTGTCTTCATTAACTTGTATTGTGTAAGATATGGGGCACTAGCTCTGCAAGAAATATTTGACAGCATACAGCCAAAGTTAGTATGTTTTGTTTGTCTGGGTTATATTTAATACTGCTGTGTTATTTTTATATTTTGAAGTAAGAAAGAGTTGTCTGTTTAGCTAGACTGTCAGACTACATTTATCACTAATTTGACTTGCCAAATGTTTCTCTTAATGTGGTTCATTTATTTGTCTAGAAAGTCTTATTTTTCTGACCACAGTTCCTCACTGATAGTAAAGGTTACTAATCTAATAAGATTATAAAAGGAAAGATTGATGGTTTTAGTTGTTATCCTTTATGAAAAGCTTGTATGTGCAAATGTCTACTGCAACAGGGCAGAATCTTAACAAATGATCTGGTTGTCTCTACTTCCTAGTGATTCATATTGTTTCTGGTTCTCTTTTGTCACCATAAGGCTGATAAGGCTTTCTAATAGTTTTACTCTCGATACCACCTTAGGATGTTTGGAATGGTGTTGGAGAAAATTATAATTCCTGAAATCCAGAAAGTGTCTGGACAAGTTGAAAAGAAAATCTGTGCTGTTGGCATTACAAAAATATTAACAGAATGTCCTCCCATGATGGATACTGAGTACACCAAGCTGTGGTAGGTACCACATGTCTTCAGGTTGTGCTAGTGAGGCTGTTTGAGTTCAAGAAAATGTGAACTCAGACCAAAATACATCCTTGAAGGAAACTCTATTGTGAGCTCCCCAGGCCCACAAGGCTGTTTTAGGCCTTTCATACTGCTGCTGTTTCTCAACAAATGAAACTCTGTTTTCAGAGAGGATAACAGAAGTGTTTTGAGATGTTTTTGATGGAGATAGCACTGATTTGGTTAGCTGGAACTGCATTTAGGGAAATACACTGCTTTCCTCTAGCTTGTATTCTTTCTGAAAAGAGAGGGTTTTGACTTACAACTCTTCTAGTCAGAGACCTGAGCATATTCATAACCTGACAGAGAAACTGTGATATCTTAGCTTGAGTGGAATTCTGGGGAAAGCTACCAGGAAAGTTTGATTACCAGTCCAGCAGTCTGGCATGCCAGGTAGTTTGAAATTGATGACAATCACTGGATCCCAGACTAGATCCCCAAACGAGGACTTTTCTGTAATGTACATAGAGAAAAGTGTTCATCTGGAAAATCATTGCTCTTTTTAGGTGTTTCATGAAAATTTGACCTGATAAATACATACATTGCTCATGCTGTTAGTAGGAGTACCCACATTATGCCTGTAGAATATTCAGACCCACAATTCTGGTCCAGCATACCTTGGCCATTTACAGTTTCAGTGGCCAAGCAAGTACCTGAAAAGGCTAAATTATAAGGGGTTCCAAATAATTTGAGCATCCTCGTAAAATACACCCTGTCCTAACACATTTTAAGCACTCCAATTTTGCTCTCCCCTCTTTGCTCCCAGGATTCCTTTGCTGCAGGCCCTCATTGGCCTCTTTGAGTTGCCTGAGGATGACACGATCCCTGACGAGGAACACTTCATTGACATAGAGGATACTCCAGGCTATCAGACTGCATTCTCCCAGCTAGCCTTTGCTGGGAAGAAAGAACACGATCCTGTAGGTCAAATGGTGAACAATCCTAGAATCCATCTGGCACAGTCTCTTCACAAACTGTCTACAGCGTGCCCAGGCAGGGTAGGTGACTTGTGCACTTGTGTGCTGCTGCTGCATTCTGCAGAGAAGAAAAGCCTTTGTGAGAATGGGTCTTTCTGCTAATGTTTGATAAGCAGAATGCAAGATCGTGCTGTGTTTTGTTCTTTATTGGAATATAGTTTTTGTAAGGTTTTTCCTTGGGAGCCTTAGAAACGCCATTATTTTCACAGCACTTAATTTTGCAATAAGCTTAAATATGCCATTTTTAAAAAGAAAATTTACACACTTGATGGTCTGTAACTAATAAGTGTTTTGAGTTCAATTGGTTGCATGTACCTGGGGAATTCAGGCAGCTCAAAAAAATTAGACAAGGTGAGTGTACAGTTAACTCTCCTAGCCCATAGCATCTCTGGTTTGCCCAGGTAAGTAAAGATAGCCTGAGAGATCCGCTGCTGTCCCCGTGGATAACTGCTGCTCTGTGTCTGACTTTGTACCGTGTGTGGTGGCAGGAGGCAGCAGCAGGTTCGTGTTTCACTCACTGACACCTCTGCTCCACCCTGTGCTTTCAGGTTCTGTCCATGCTGAGCACCAGCCTGAATGCAGAAGCGTTGCAGTATCTCCAAGGATACCTCCAAGCTGCGAGTGTGAGTCTGCTCTGAGCTGCACAGACTCCACCAGCAAGAGCAGAACCTGGCTTGTTACCCAGAAGGTTGAGACTGACTTTTCTATAGCAGAGCTCAGACAAAATGAAAAAGCTGCTTGAAATTGTATTGCAGATTCCATCTTGTAAAAGATAAGTGTGGCTTTAAGCTGAAACTGAACAATTTGATGGTTTGTGTACTCATAGATAAAGGTGGCTAACTTCCATTCCCAGTTTAATTTCAAAGGGAATAGTCATAGCGGTTTGTTATGGGATTGATTTGAAATCTGCATCTGCAGTGTTTGGGTAATATTTGGAAATGTGTGGAGAGAGCACTGGCTGTAGAAACTCACTTCAGTCACTAAAATTCCTTTTCATTTTAATGTTGTCCTTTGTATTTCTTTTGTCTTTCCTTAAACTTTATCTAAATTGTGAATAAATAAGAAGTACTTGTTTAAAATGTCTGTCGCTGTGCACTTACTGTTTTAGAAGAATACAGTTGTTTTTAAAAAAAGGTGTTTTACACTTAAGATAGCATATTAAATAGTGGGACTGTGAGGGTTTTTCTTTACCTAACAGTTTAGGTACGTTGTAGGATCATACAGAGCAACTCTGAAATGGGAGAAGAGCAGAGCTGTTGTCAGGACAAGAGATAGCAGCAGACACATCCCTTCCATCCTGAGCAGGCTGTATCAGCAGCAGGCAGTGAGGAGAGGTGCTGTTCCCTGGCAGCGGGGATTTAATTCCTGCTGCATTTAAACCCGAGCAGTGATTGTGCAGTTGGGTTTTGAACTTGGGTGTTCTCCCTGTCTCATCAATGTACGGATGAGGTTTGGTGGCTCCAGTTCAGGTGCATCTGCGGCTCTTTCTAGGGCTGCAATTACTTTTCCTTCCCAGCTGTGTTTTGAAATGTGAGATTTTTGTTACTTCCATTCAAAGTGTTGGTGACATCCGCGCTCCCTCTGCTTCTGTGCTGGCCCCGCTGGGTGACGGCAGCGGCTGCGCCCGCTCGTCTCCTGCTTCTCCTCCCGAACGCACAGACACCGGGAGAGCACCGGAGAGCACCGGGAGAGCACCGGGAGAGCACCGGAGAGCACCGGGAGAGCACCGGGAGAGCACCGGGAGAGCACCGGAGAGCACCGGGAGAGCACCGGGAGAGCACCGGGAGAGCACCGGGAGAACACGGGGAGAGCACCGGGAGAACACCGGGAGAGCACGGGGAGAGCACGGGGAGAGCACGGGGAGAGCACCGGGAGAGCACCGGGAGCACACGGGAGCACACGGGAGAGCACCGGGAGAGCACCGGGAGAGCACCGGGAGAACACGGGGAGAGCACCGGAGAGCACCGGGAGAGCATCGGGAGCACAAGGGAGAGCACCGGGAGAGCACCAGGAGAGCACGGGGAGAACACCGGGAGAGCACCGGAAGCACACGGGGAGAGCACCGGAGAGCACCGGGAGAGCACCGGGAGAGCACCGGGGGAGCACCGGGGGAGCACCGGGAGAGCACCGGGAGAGCACACGGGGAGAGCACCGGGAGTACACGGGGAGAACACCGGGAGTACACGGGAGAGCACCGGGAGAACACCGGGAGAGCACCGGGAGCACAGGGGGAGCACACGGGGAGAGCACCGGGAAAGCACCGGGAGAGCACCGGGAGCACACGGGGAGAGCACCGGGAGCACACCGGGAGCACACGGGAGAGCACCGGGAGCACGAGGGAGAGCACCGGGAGCACACCGGGAGCACAGGGGGAGAGCACCGGGAGAACACGGGGAGAACACCGGGATTTTACAGAGAGCGGCCGCGCTCCGTGCAGGGAAAGGCCGTTCGGGGGAACGGGCGGGGCCGGAAGTGACGGAGGGCGCAGCCGCACCGCTCCGCCTCAGCCCCGCGCGGGGCACGCCGGGAGATGTAGTTTCCCGCTGCGCGGCTCTCGCGGAGCACGCCGGGACTCGTAGTCGCCGCGGAGGAGGCGGTGCTCCCGGCAGGACTGAGCGCCCATTGGCCAGAGGCGCGGCGGGGGGCGGGATCAATGGGGGCTCGCCCGCTCCCGATTGGCTGTGTGGCGGCCCCGCCCCCGGCGCGGTGCCGTCAGTTCCGGCGGGCCGCACCGCCCCGCTCATTCTCTTTGGTGTTTGCCCTGTGCCGCCCCGCCGGTCCCGCCCGGCCCATGGACTGAGCGACCCCCGCCCGCCCCGGCCCGGAGCCGAGCCCAGCGCAGGTGAGGACGCGCGGGCGGCCCGGGCCCGGCGGGGCCGCGGGCGGGGGGTGGCGGGGCCTGGCGGGCCCGCGCCGGGCCGGAGCCGGGGCCGGGGCCGGGGCCGTGGGGAGGGGACGGCCCGGAGTCCCCTGCCCGTCTCGGGCTCGTCCCGATCCCATTCCCGGCCCGGGGCTCATCCCGCGGACGGCCGGGCCGGGAGGCCGCCCCGGCGGGGAGCGGGGACCGGACGCGATGGGCCCGGCACCGGCGCTCGCGCCCCCGGCCCGCGGGGAAGCGTCGGGGCCGGGCGGTGACAGCGGCGCCTCGGGGGTCCCGCTGCTCTGGGCCGGGGCTTCTCGCTCCCCCTCGCTCCCTGGGGCGGCAGCGGCGGCTCCCGGCGCAGCGGGGCCGGCTCCGGGAGGCGGCTGCGGCCGCGGAGCGCCCGAGCCCGGCAGCGCAGCCTCCGCCGGGGCCGGGGGTGGCGGGAGCGAAGCTGCCGAGCCCGGGGCAGCCCGTGCGGCTGCGGTGACAGCAGCAGGGACAGGGACAGGGACAGCGCCGGGCGCTCCTGGCACAGCTGAACGGGCGGCCCCGACTTTCCCCCCGTCCGTGTCGGCTCTGGCAGCCCTCGCTGCTCCAGGATCGCTTCTCCCCGTTTCCCGAGCAGAACATTAGTGTTCCGTCAGATGTAACGCAACAAGTTCCGTTTAAAGCTTTCCCCTGCTTCTGTCTGTCCTAGTGCAGCTTTGGGTTGTCCATCCAGGGGAGGCTGTGCAATGCCAGAGCCATTTTTGTGATCCCTTCATCTGCTGGGTATTTTTGTCGTTGCTTTTCTGGCAAGTTTAGGGCAATCCTGAGAGGAACATCCTTTGGAATGTCAGTGAAGGTTAGGTGTTTTTATATATATGTACATATATCTGCAAAATAAAATATCTGGATGAAGTCTGTTGTCTGCTTTTGGAATGGTATATTTATAAAATATTCTTTCTTCTGACTGGAAGGTGCGAGTGTACTGCAGAGCTCCTTTGCTCAAACTGGAGGCAATGTTTTGAGTTTGGTTTTTGTAAGTACTAGTGGACATGAGAACTTGAGTTGTGATTATGCAGCTGTGGCTGCAGTGCAATAAAGTGATTTCTGGTTTGTCTGTTGACTATCTCGTACACACAACAAATGTGTTTGTTCTGACTTTTACAGAGATTCACTGAAAGTCTGTCACATCGTGATGAGACCGTAAGGAGCCCCAGGGCTGAATTTTTTTACTATATTTCCTGTTTTCTGAAGTTGGATCACAAACTTATTTCAAAACTCTTCTAAAAGGATGTGTACAAGAAACAATTCCTTTTTATATTGTTATTTTAAGCAGCCACTCTATTCATAATTTTTCATAACATCACGAATGATGTTTTCGCTATCAGTACAAGTCAGTCAAAATGTGTTTTGTGGCAAAATTATTCATAGGTTGAAATAAATTTGAAGTGGTGTGACTGTACAAAGTCAGAGCAAAACTGGAAATTGCTTTGTGCCTTTCAGATCTTTGTGAAGAGCAGCAACTTTATTTTGGAAACAAATGAATGTTTCAAAAGGCCTTTTTCTGGTTCCTCTGGCCAGGACCCTTGCTGAGGTTGGTTATTTCACTAGAGGTGATACAGATGCCCCAGGACAGTGCAGAGGATCTGGGCATGGTGGCTCTCAGCAGTGTCCATGGGTTCTGTGGCCTGTTCTACTGCGGGGAAAAAAGCCAAAATCCATGAATTGTTTTGTCATAACACTAATAGAGCTAGAAATAAACAGTTAGGTGTTTAGTCATTATACCACCGCTTTATCAATTTGCATTGTTTGGAACTGTCAGGTTTATAGGTATGTTGGGTAGTTCCCTCTTTCCTTTCAGCTTTTACTTTCAAATTTTAGCTTCTCTTATTAATAATCCATATCTTGGCTCCCAGACTACTTTGCTTAAAATTTAGAGTTTGTGCCCTTACCAAAAAGAGCAGCATCTTTTTCTGCAGTGTTACTTTTGGGATGGACCCTGTCTTGCAGAAAGATTTAGCTTGCACAAGATTTAGCTGAAGAGAAAACATTGTTCAACCAGTATTTTATATTTTATGCAAATAGCCTTAAGTCTGCAAAATTTTGTCATTGTTTATCAATTTATAGTGAGTATTTGTTTAGATTTTCCAGTTGTAAATAGATGCTCTTAAACACTGTTGCAGCAGCTTTAGAATTTTATGCTGTTACAGAGGCACCCCTAATGTGAGTTTTTCAGAGGTATTTTAGGTAACAGAGCATCTCAACAAATCTCCTAGAGTTTGCAGATATTTCTTTTTTGTGCCTCAAAATAGTTGAGTGTGGGACAAGAGACTCAGCCACCACATTGGAGTTATTTAAAACTCCTTAAAAGCAGGAGGAGAGAGGGAATCATTCTAATCACGGTTTTATTTAGGAGTGAACACTCTGATGTTTTGCCAGTCTGCACACAAGGGGAGAAAACGTGAGGGCTGTGTGAGCTGAGCTCCCCTAGGTACCCTCACCCTTTGGCAGAGCCAGGCTCGGGGCTCGTGTCTGTGGAATGGGGGTAAATGAACCTTCCTGCCTGAGAAGAGTTTGTTGTTGGTAAGGAACAAGGAACATGCCTTGCTGTGGCTGCCATGGGCTCTGTGCACTGTGTCATGGAGCTTTGCTCTTCAGAGAGGAATCCGTGCTTCCTGTAACACTGCATGTCCTACAGCTAAACCTGCTTCTTGGATGTTGTTTGTCACACGACTTTTATTTGGTGATGTCAGGAAGCTCTTGTAATATGAATTTGATGCTTGTGTCTGGCATTTGTCCTGCTTCTCAGGCTGCTCTGCCAGTGCTGGTGGAGCAGCAGCGGTGAGTGTGTGCGCCCAGGGTGGGGATGGGTCACGGCTGCTTCCTAACACGGGGCACAGGAAGAGTGTCAGGACCTGCAGCCTTCCGAGTCTGCACCTCCTGAGGAACAGGACACCTTGGTGTGGTCCTGGCAGTGAGTGAAACCTGTTCCTGTGAGGGTTTAGTCTCTTGTATTTGCAAGTGGTTTCTCAGAGTTCAGAGCAGCCTGTGGCAGGACCCACAGGAGGTTCTGTGCTGCCAGAGCTGTTGTCTGACAGCAGCCAGGCCCTTGTGTGCCTTGGATAAGAGGTGGAAAGGTGTCACTTCAGCCAGGTGCCCAAAAGTGTGTGCAGTCCTGGGAATGCAGCCCCAGAGGGACTCTGAGTGAAGGGATCCATCCATCCCTCCATCCCTCCATCCATCCATCCATCATCCATCCATCCATCCATCCATCCATCCATCATCCATCCATCCATCCATCCATCCATCCATCATCCATCCATCCATCCATCCATCCATCCATCCATCCATCCATCCATCCATCCATCCATCATCCATCCATCATCCATCCATCCATCCATCATCCATCCATCCATCATCCATCCATCATCCATCCATCAATCCATCCATCCATCCATCCATCCATCCATCCATCCATCCATCCATCCATCCATCCATCCATCCCTCTGCAGTGGCAGCTGTGCCAGCCTCATCCTCGTGGGTGTCTGTCAAGGACTTGCCACCAGTGAGGGATCGATCCCTCTGTCACCCAAAGCCAGGTGCTTCAGTGTGACTGTCAGGAACAGTTTTCTTGATGCATTTTAAGCCCATTGCCTCTCGTTCTGTCACTTTAACGATAAAGAACAGATTGTTCTTTTCCACTCCAAAATCCTTTCAAGTGCATAAACTGTGTTCTCAGGCCCCAGCCAGCCCTCTCCTCTTCAGAATACACAAGTTCAGACCCTTTAGTAGTTTTCCCGTGGGTTATATTTCTCTGAAGCTGTTTTGGGCTTTTCCTCCCTTACCTCTGCCTGGAGCCTGGTCCCCATGTGGGTGCAGGGCTCCAGCTGAGGGCTCAGTGTCTGAGTGCAGAGCAGGACGAGAGCAGACCTGGCTCGGGCTGGTTCTTATTGCTGCATCTCAGCATGGGGAGGGCTTTTTCTAAGGCAGCCTGGCGCTGTCAGCTTGTGTTGGGAAGTGGTGTTGGTTGTAACTCTTCTCCACTCTGCTGGTGCCCATCAGTGGTGTCTGTGCCATGGTGACCAGTGGGCAGTGCCTGCCCAGCCCCTTGGGCTTGTTCTGCTGAGGTCAAGGGGTTTATTCTTGGCAGGGCTACCAGGAATGGCTGGGGGAGAAAATTCTGTTGTCTTTATGCAACTGGGTCTTGACCCTGCCTGCAAATATGATCCATTTACTCGTTTTTCAGATGCTTAGTTTAGCCTCCAGGAAACCCTGTAGAAGAGAAGTTGAGCTGACTGTAATCCTCTTGTGTTCCCTCTTCACTGTCCTGTTGGTAAACAACAGGTGTGATGGCAGCCTGCTTCAGGCTCTGCATCCTCCTTTGTCCTGGCAGGAAAGCTGCTCTCGGTCCTAGGAGTCAGCCTGAGAGTTTGAAATGCCTGTTTGAAGTAAATGCAAGAGCTCTGTCCTCTTCTAACCCTAGTCAGGATTGAGATCTCCCCCATTTTGTGGCTGGGAATGATGTTGCTGGCATCTGCATGCAGTTGGCTTAGGCATGGAAAAGAAGGATTAAACACTTGGTGCTATATTTGTAAGTAGAATAAAATAGGTTTTGATTCCATCCAGAGAAGTGCATGCAATGACAGGTTTCATATGCAGCACTGAGATGATTTGATTCTAAAATGGTTTTAGACTATTTGTGAATGAAATCACTGGATTGGAAATGTAGCCAAAAGGTAGAATTTATATCAGTTTTTGTGATTAATAGCTACCAGGGTTTCTCAGTTTGTGGCTTGCTTTTGATTTGGCTTTCTGAATTAAGGTCTGGGTCTAATTTGGGAGCTGATCTCTAGAGCTCTTAGGAAGAAGAGCCTCACTACAGAAGAACTGGGATCTTCACTACAGAAGGAAAATTGGCAAGTGACTCTTGTAATTCTGCAAAGAGCACTGTTGTGAGATTCCACTGCTTGCGTGAGAAACATCACTTGGGGTTGGGGAAAGAGCAAGGAAGATTCTTGGATCAAGTTGGAAATTCTTGGAAGAGCAGCTGTGTTGAGCAGTTTGTCAGTGGTAATGGAAGGGTCACACGAGTCCTCATGAACAGATGAGGAAAACTCAGTGTAGGGTGAGAGATTCTCTATAGAAGATTTTTTTGTGCCTTTAGGAAGCAAAATGCTAATTCTCTGTTTTTTTCTTTTAGGCATTCTCCATCATAAATATCCTATTTAGAACTAAATACAAATCTTCACTCTCTGGATCTCCTAAAGGTACTGGAAACTTACTCAAAGCATTAAGATTTCTTACCTTTCTATTTGCATCATATTAAAAAGAATGACAAGTTGGGGTAAAATGTGATTATCCATAGGAAGTGTTTGATTTTTGCTTGGTCCTCTGGCTTCTATCTGCAACTCCTGTGTGAATTATACCACTGAAAAAAAAAAACCAAGAGAACTTTATCTAAAAATGTTACATTCTTTTATATATGAAAATCTTTAATTTCTTTTTTGGCTGAGTGGACTGGCATACTCACACCTTTGTGCAGTTCTTTGGTTACCTTAGTGACACCTGAACTTTGCATTTTAATGTGTTCAAAATTTCTGGGAATGTTCCAGGCATTGATGCACGAAAAGAAAATAAAAATCTAAAACCAAGTGATGAGCAGTCATCTGGAAATCCTTTGAAGTGTTGCATTGCCCACCAGGCACTGAGTTGTTTGAGGGCAGCCACCCCCCGGCTGGGGATCACCTTCTAGTGCAACACTGTTGTGGTAACCCTGCAAATACTCTTGGAGGAGTTAGAGAAAAGTAACGGTGGAAGGGTGGGGAAGGAGCAGTTCTGTAATTAGCTACTGGCTCAGATTGAGTGTGAATAAAACCTTTGTTCTTTCACTCTCTTGCATATCTGAGCAGGCTTCAGTTCTAACAACACCTTGAGTACTGAGTAGGGAGTCAGTTACTTGCACCAGTGGGTGTCTTGAAAAGTTTGAAGTACCTAACCCCTGATTACATGGAAAAATGTCCTGAAATTCTGGCATCTTTGTTCCTCTGTCCACTGCAACAGCCTTTATGAGTTGTTCATTTCAACCGTCTCAATTATGATGCCTTTTTCTTGGATAGTTAGAATTTTATAAGCCTGTTGTAGGGTAAAGAGCATATTTCTTTGTGAAAGCACTGTAAACCCTTTCAGAATCCCCAAATCACCTGTAGTTAAATGTGCAATGATGGACAGTGAGTTCTCTTACCTGAGTGAAATATTTCTTGCAAATCAACTAAAGGATTGTCACCTGCACAGGGAGCTGTGAATGCAAGCACAAATTCCATTTGGTTTTGTCAGACTGTTCTTTGGAGCTGCTGGGAGGATGTGCCCTGGAATCCCAGCAGAGTTTTGGGAGCAGGGGCTGCGTTGTGTCCTGCGTGTCCCTGCGAGCAGAGAAGCTGTGCTGGGGAGAGCTGAGCTCTGCCTGGGATCAGGCTGGAAGCAGCAAAAGCAAACTGGGCTGTCCTTGTCAGGGACCCCCTCCTGGGGCAGCCAGACCCCTGGGGATGGTGCCCTGCTCCTGCCTGCACTGCACCACTGCACAGGCGCTTCCTCCGTGTGTGCTGAAGCTGAAACGTGGTTCCCTAAGACCAGGCAAACATGTGAAAGGCAGTGCCTTGCTTTAAAAGAAAACTGCCTGTAGAAGTTTTCTGAAAACAAATTCCTTTCCAGCGTGATCTCAAACATTCTCGTGTTTCTGACATCAAAATAACAGCTTTTGGTGTTGTCTTCTCAAAACAAGTGGCTAAAAATTGTAACTTCAGTTCCTTAGAAAGACATTGCACTTCAGCAGGAAAGGAGTGCTTGCTCTTCTCATTGCAAGACTTCATTGCATTTCTTCATCTGCAAGACTTTGGTACAGACTGTGCCAGGCAATTATTATTGCTGTGTTATAGCTGAAAATTTTCAGTGATTCTAGTGATGCTCTTGGCAATGAAACATAGTGATTGAAAAGTTATCACCCTGGAGTCTTATTCTAAATACTTTTCTTCTTTGTCTTACAATTACTTAGAGGTCCTGCAGACAGACTCTCTAATGCCACTCTCACAGTTACAATGCACCTACTGTGTAACTGCTGTAATTTCAGTAGTCAAATATAGGATTTATTTTGAATATAATCTGCATATGTGTCTTCTGGACTAATGAGACCTGAACTATTTTTGTTCTCTAGTAAAAACAGAGTTATCCAGGTGGTAGTGTGAGAAGTCTAACAGGCTTATGATGTTTTTTTCCAAAGTAAAAATACTCCAGATGGTAAATTTGGTGGTGTATCTGTTGTTTCCCAGCAGTTTCTTACCTCTTATTTAACAAATAATTAAATATTTCTGTCCATGAATGTATTAATCTAGGTTCTCCTCTTAAGTTTGTTTTGTCAGTAACTAGCTAAAAACTTCCCTGTGACTCATTCCTGCTCCTCTCACATTTGGAAATCCATTCACAGGTTCAGAATTTGAAGCTCACAGAGCACTGGGGGAGTTGTGTTGCTACTAATAGCCCCCTGGTGGTAGCTGGAACAGTGATTTCTCCTTTTCACCTATAAGTTAGGAAAGAATAAACCTTTGTTTGCTGCCCTAATCAGATCTGCAGGTGACCTCTGTGTGTGTGTGTGCATGTGTGAGTGCTTTTGTGTGTAAAATGGATTTATTTGGCTGTAAAATGTATTTTTAATAAATAAATTGATATGTGGCTTGTAAGTGGATATGGACAGCTGACCTGTTCGTGTCTATTTAGGTTCCACTGGCTGAACATGAAGATAATTTTGCATCCATGTGTAAGAGAAATCTAATACTGATTTATCAGCACAGGGAAGATCTGTCACAGCACTGCACAAGGGCTGGAGCGCGTCCTGCAGTCTGAAGGGGTTTTTAAATGGCCATAGGTGCCCATGAGCACTTCCTACACTTGTTTATAGTGCTGCAGAGCCAAGTGACTCTAAATCGATGCTTGAACTGTGACTGAGACATGTCCTACTTAAATAGGAGTAACCTTCAGAGTACATGTAGCTGATACAGTTTATGAGCTCTTACACCTTTTCTTTTCCCAGCCAGAGCTACTTCAGCATTTCCTGCTGGACTCCAGCTTTTTCCCTTCATAAGTGGCTTGGCATTCTTGGTGATCCTGGGGGAAAACTCCATGATAATAATAAAGGATGTATTCCCTAAATATTTTTTTTAAAGACTTAATTTATTTCTTGCTCTCCAAGTGGAAAAGCTTAACTTCAAATGGTAGAATGCATGAAATGTAATTTGTCTGTGGAAGTTGCTCTTTGTTCAGTGTATAACCAGTGGCTCTGGGTGTAAGTAAGAGGTTTTGCTTCCTAAGTGCATTCAGTCCTGGGGAAAAGAGATGGACAGTAATGAACAAGCATAAATAAAGCTTCTGTGAATGAAAGAAGTGTGAAACATGATGGGGAGTACGGGTGGAACTGTGCTGTGCAAACTGGATGTGACTAACTGGACAAAATGGGAACAATAGGTGCTTGGTTGAACACTGTTTCCCTTTTTGCTGATGGAGGAATAATTTCTGTAGGTTGTTAGAGAATGCTAAATACTTCATATAATCTATTTTTCATCTTTACATTTTAGGTCAGCAATTTGGCTTCCAAAATTGGAGTTTGTCCGCTTCAAAGCTGTTTGTCTACAGTAATCTGCTCTGGTTGGAAGTGAACATGTCTCAAGTTCAGATTCAGAATCCTTCTGCTGCCCTTGCAGGGAGCCAAATACTGAGTAAAAACCCATCTCTTTCACAGCCTTTGAGTATTCCTTCTACTACCAGTTCTTTGCCCTCTGAAAATGCAGGCAGACCTATCCAGAACTCTGCTTTGCCTTCTGCTTCAGTTACATCCACCAGTGCAGCTGCAGGTAAGATAGAGTCAGTAACTGTATATTTTTTTAATGCTTATAGCTTGGTATGATATATTCCTCATGTCCTGCACCTACACGTAATTTAAAAGTAATATTTAGTATGGAATGGAATCCATTGCAGACAGGTAGAAGCATACCTTTACACAAAGTTCCAGCAATTAATTGATATGTTTGTAATAGCAAAGAATATTTTTAATTGTATGGCATTAAATTTTTGAAACATTACTATGAATCTTTTCTACCAGTATCTTGTTTTAAATGAGAAAGTGTTGTATGAAGTTGTTTAGGTTTAGTAGTTGTTTTAGTTTAGTAGTTAAGTTCTGTTATCTTTAGTTCTTTTATGATCAGTTTAGTGATAAATATATTAGGCTAACAAAATGAAATGGAACAAATAAAGGGTAATAAAAAATAGCTAATAGGGGAAAATAAGAGAAGGGAAATGAAATTAACTGAGTTTTTGAAATTTTTCAAAGCAAGTGATAATGAGGAATACTTGGAAGATTTGGTCCTTGACACATACTAGATAAGATGTGAGCTGTTTGCAGGAGTTTTCTAACTTCATACTTCTGCCTTGCATTAGAACCTTGAATTTAATGGTGGTGCTTTTTATGCATGAGCATTGCTTGGAAATTCCAAAGTTGAGTAGATTGTTACCAGTTTGGCCAGTGAGCAAAGCTCACTCAATTCCAGCATTGCAGACAACTAGATGCTAAGCCACTGAGATTTCTTTTTTTAATAAAAATTTATAGTAGAGTTCACAGTTACCAGTTCGTTTATCTGATCTTATGTAACCTTTCAGCTCCTTCAAACATGGCAAACCCCAAAGAGAAAACCCCCATGTGTCTTGTGAATGAGTTAGCCCGTTTCAACAAGATTCAGCCTGAGTATAAGCTTCTGAGTGAGCAAGGTCCAGCTCATTCTAAGGTAGATGTTCATACCAATTTCTTACTGCTGCTGCTCATGCTTCTTCACCTTCAGGAGTGGGAAGGCAACGTGTGTGTTTGTGCTGCAAGATAATCCAGACTAATGGAGAGGAGAGGCAAGCCCCCCAGAGCATCAGTGGTAGGGATGTGAAGCTGGTACCTGGGGAGGAAAAAGTTGGGTTCCCAAAATATCACATGATCTTGAAGATTGAAGGAACTGACATTTACAAAAAGTATTGGAATAACATTCAGAACATCTGATCAATTGTGTTTCATTCACCTGTGGGCATGTAGAAGCTTTTATGGTACAATGTGAACTTAACTTTCTTCAAACTGATGAAAAATATCTTTAATAAACCTTTCAGATGATTAAAGCAAGAGTGAGTTATGTGTCACAAAGAAGGGTGAGTTTCCAGTCTGCTGTTCAGTGACATGGGCACAGTAGCTATCCTGGGGCTGTCACTTCTCCCCACACTGCTCTGAGTTTTTAGCCTGTCAGATCTCATGCAGGATACTCGGGACACTGGCCAGCTACAGTTGTGAAATTCTTTGTTCAGTAACTGGGAAAATCCTGTTGATGTCCAAAGTGATGGAAATCTAGAGATGACATGGGAGTTAAGGAGAGCTTGGATTACCATATTCTCAGCTTGTGCATCACTGAAAGACTCATTGTTTTGTGTAAGAAGGTCTAATAAACTACATGGATTCTGAAGCAGCTTTTTACAAAATACTTGTTTGTGGTTTTAAGGTGTTTACAGTGCAGCTGACTCTTGGGGACCAGCATTGGGAAGCTGAAGGAACTAGTATTAAAAAAGCGCAACATGCAGCAGCTGCCAAAGCTTTGGAAGGGACAAAATTCCCTAAACCTACAGCTCGTCCATCTCGTAGTGAAGGCAAGAATCCAGGTATATGCCACAACAAACTGATTTAAAATAATTATACATAGATAAGTACACCTTTCTGCTTTTGGTATTGAAGTTGTATAACGATGAATAAAAATGGTGATTCTGCTTTTATAGCTGTGGCAATTGTCAGCTAGCAAGTATTTATTTTGTCTGTGCATCTGTTCCATAGGGCATTTTCTTTTGACAATTACCTTACAGCAGACCTCTTGTACTGGAGTACAGCTGATTTCTGAGCCAGTGAGACCCATGGTAGAAAAAATGACACTGACTGTTCTTTGTCCGGCGAAAATGGATTGGGGGTCAGTTCTTGATGCCCCCAATGCCGGCACTGAGAGAAATGTTTTAGCCCTCAGCAGCAATTTACCTGCCTTTTGACAGGGCCAGTTGCAGTTTGAAAGTGAAGAGTCATAGAAACCCTTCTTAGGTCATTGAGGACAGAGAAATGTTTGATCATTCCCAGCAAGCAAGAGACACAGAAGGAATGTAGCATGCCTGGTAACTTAAGAGTATATTTGGAGAAAATTCTTTACTGCAGAAAATTCTTTTTCTGCACTTTGTTAGATACACTGTAAATGTAGGTAAATTAGCAGAAATTAAGAGCAAAATGATAAAACCTCCCAAAACAAATCCAAAAAGACCTCCCAGCAAATTCACTTTGTAACAGGATTTGTCGCAACTGTACTAGGCTGCTTTAATGTGCATCATGTAGACTTACTGTCTTTTTGTTTATTAGCAGTTCTGTTTGGAATTTAGTAATTTAAGATACTGCATGTGGCAAAACTTGAGCTCATTTTCCCCTGCTGTGAGGCAGCAGTAAGAGTTTAAATTGCCTCAGTTCCTGGTGCCAGCTGAACAGCCCTTTGTGTTCCTTTTTCTGCAGACAGTGTCACCCCTACAGTGGAGCTGAACGCCCTCTGCATGAAGCTGGGGAAGAAGCCCATGTACAAACCCATCGACCCTTACACGGGGATGAGATCCACCTACAGCTACACCATGCGTGGTGGTACCTACCCCCCGCGGTAGGTGTTGGCTCGGGGTGTGGGCTCCTGCCTCACTGCTGCCTTCCAGAGCTGTCCCCCAGCCAGGGACATCCTGGGAGGCAGGAGCTTTGGAGCAGTGCACCCACCAACACCTGTAACTTGCCTTATTTCCAGTGCTGCATTTCTTTGGGGTGGGGCAAGGCAGCTGGACTGTAAGCTCAAGTGTTTTTGAGAGCCTTCAGGTATAGCCAGCTTCATTAAGCAAATAGCTAAATATTAGGTAAATATTTCTTGCATTTCCTTTCTGAGTAAAAGCAGAAGTGAAGAAAGCAGTTTGATGCTTCTTCTGAAACTATATTAAGTTGCAGTTTAAAGAAATTTATATGGGCATAGGAACTTAAAATTCAAAAGTTCCTGGCCTGCCAAGTCCATAGAAGTGCAGTTATGTTGTCTTTTCATATGACAATGAAATGTGTTCATATTGTAAAGCAAGGAATGTCAATCTTTGTTTTGAAGGTAGCTCACTAAATTCTTTTAGGGTCTAAATAAAAATTTGGCTTTTTAAAACTAGTGCTTCAGTGCTGGTGTAGTTACTGGTATGGAAGAGACTGACTCACATCTGACTTAGGTGTCTGCTTTGTAGGCCAAATCATTTGCTTACTTACCTCTCTCTTTGCAGGTACTTTTACCCATTTCCTGTTGGACCTTTACTTTATCAAGTGGAACTTTCAATTGGAGGGCAGCAGTTTCATGGGAAGGGAAGAACAAGACAAGCAGCTAAGCATGATGCAGCTGCTAAAGCTCTGAAAGTTCTGCAGAACGAGCCCTTGCCTGAGAAACCAGAGGTGGGAATTAATCTTAGTGTTGTAAGCATAAATTGCTAGATTAAACTGGGATATTATTGTAGGTTTTTTTCCTTGAGAGGAAGGGGTCATTTGGGAGATTTAATTCTGTGTAGCAGTGGTTGTGTCAATAGAAACACTTTGATTTAAAAGCATAAATTTCTATGGTACTAGAATTTTCCCAGATGAAGTCATGTTAATTTTTTTACTGTCGTATTTTTCCACAGCAATGCTGTAGACCTCTGTCAGATATGAGCACTGGAAGCATAGATAGGAATTAATATCTTACCAGGTACAGATCATACACAAACTTCTGAAGAAGTGCATAAATGGGCAACATAAAACTCAGGCATGGATTTACTCCTGGGACAAATTCCGACATGACTTTGGAAAGAACCATGGAAGTTCTAGAAGAGCAGGAAGTGCATGGAAGTAGTAGACTCTTACACACATTTTGATAGGAATATAAGTAGACAATCCCTTCATATGTTTATGGCTGCCCAGCACTTTCCATTCCAATACCATCGTGTTTCTCGTGCTTGGCTGTTGGGTGGCTTTAGTCTCACTGTGAGCACAGGAGCTGCTTTGCTGCTGGGCTGGCTGGAGCCTGCACCCCTTCAGGTGTGTTGGCTGCTTTGGGCAAAGCCAGAACTGTAACTTGCAGTCTGGGGTGTGAGAGCTGGCTGGATATGGAGCCTGGCTGTGTGCTGAGGAAGAAGGAAAATGAAGAATTTGGAAACATTGATTGGACAAGGGGTCTCAGACTGAGAAAGAAATAGCTGGGATCTACCAGGAATGGCAGAGCAAGAGGCTTGAGGAAACGTGAAGCCCAGGGACACTGAGTTAAAACTTTGTGTGTGTGAGCATTGCCCAGACGACTGGGCAGAAGCACTGGGTGTGAATTGGGGTCAGAGGCTTGGGAGGCACTGATGGAGGTGCTTCAGGTGTAAGGGAAAGCTCTCCTGGAGGAATGCAGAGAGAAAGATGGAGGCTCCTAGGAACTTCAGATGCTGTTGGGAAAAGAGAGTGATGCTGGGAACAGGAGCTGGGGCTTGGGCTGTGCCCTGCACTGAAATCTGAACTGGTGACTGGCAGTGTGGGCAAGGGCCAGCTGGTCTTCATGCAGGAGAGGCCAAAGCAGAGGAGGATGTTCCCCTTCAGTGCTGGGAAAATTCTGGACTGTTGTTCTGTGTCAGTGCTGCAGAACATCCCCCCTTTGCACCCACCCTCGAAACAGATGAACTGCTCATGTGGACCCCTTTCCCCTCAGGGAGAGCAGCTCTGCAGGGCTCACATGTCACTCAATTATTCTCTGTTCACTGTTTTAGAAATGCTTCAGTACAGGTCACTTTCTGAAAATGTATAGAATTGTGTTTTGGAGTTGGGTAATGTGAGGTCTTCAGAACAAACTGCAGTTGTAGGATTTCTCATTTTGTGTGAGGGGTGTAAATCCAGAGGTAGAGGAAGTAAATGATGCAAGAGACTCAAGAAGGGAGAATTGCTTTATTAATAAAACTGGACCTGAATGGTGTCTTGACCCTGAGAAAACTGCATTTGTCATTTTATTTTTCAGTTTATATTTGACTTGTCTGTAGAAGGAAGAGTAGGAAATGCAGCTTAGGGAAAGAAGAGTGGGCCTTGGAACAGGGTGTGCTGGTTTATAACAAGTACTTAGATAATCAAGTTTTCATTTAAAGTTTGGTACTTGAATTCATTGATATTTGTGGCTTTCAACTGTTGCAGTTTTAGGAATGTCTGAGAGAATTGTTTCTGTAGCAGCATTTCACATTAGCCAGGATGAAGGTGGAGTAAGGAAGGTTGTGGTGCTGAGGGAGCCCTGTTCATTCCTTCATCCAGTGAGGCCAGGGCCTGAAAGGATGCAGGAGTGCGAGGTCATGAGAGATGCTGTTAAAAATGCCTGAATACAACAGAGGCAAATGAAGATTTCAGAAGCGGACATAATCCTGATAATCCTTCCTAACAGTTATTTATGTTATATGCCAGTAATTTTCCTTTTAAATGTAGTTATATTTCATATTTCTCTTTGTGTGTATGCATGTGTAAAAAGAATATTCTGATGTTTGAACTCGCACGTTTTATGAGGGAGTAATTTTGTACTTTTTTATTACTTGGGGAAATTTTTTACAAATTTTTGTTTTTATGGAATTTTACTCTTGTATTTTTAAATTGGAAAATATTCAGTGTGTAATAACAGTTGGGCTCAATGATCTTAAAGATTTTTTCCAACCTAAATGATTCTGTGATTCTAAGAAGGAATCATTGAGTAAAATTAGACTTCAAGTGAAGGAATGACCATTCCCCACACCTTTTCGGGCTGCAGATCTAGGAGCAAGTGTCAGGAAAAAATGTGTATATTGGCCCTTGGCTGGCCCAAGTCCTGCCTGAAGAACTGAGCTGAATGTTGGAGCATTGAGAGGGGGCTGTGATGGGAGAGCTCACAGGACCCTCAGTGTGTCTGGTGCTGGTGGAGTCGCAGGATGGGGTTACTTGGCATATTCCAAAACAGATGATAAAGCATTGACTTAAAGCTTAGGAAACATGAAAAGCTGGGAAATCATTCCTAGCACGATTCTTAGGCAGGAATTCTAATTTTGCCTCAAAATTTGCTTCTGTGTTTGTTGCCAGCTCACCTGGTAAATGGCAGCTGCTCTTTTCACCCTTAATGGGAAGGACAGGCTGAGACTGGAGGCTGTGGTTGGTCAGGGCAATTCTGGGCAGCACTTCCCCACTGTTCAGCACTTGCTCACAAGCAGTCTTGAGGAAGGGCAGGGAACTGGAAGGAGTTCCTGGAAGAGGGCAAGTCCCTCTGTAATGGAGTACAGGACTTGTGGAATTTGTTTGAACAATGTGATGAGAGCTAAGAATAGAAAGTGCTTCGGGGTGTCACTCGGATTTAGAGGCACGTAATTCTTGGAGAATTTAGCCAATGCAAACATGCAAAATACCTCAAAAGCAAACTTTAAGCGTCATCTGCCTTGAAGTGTGCAGGGAAAGAGGGGGAGAGTGTGTGTGTATGATTATTTTTGATTTATAAAGTAAACAGATCCAGAATTCAAGTAGAGGCAAAATAATCAGTAAAATAGCTATAGTCTGTTAATGGTAATTTTGCTAATAATTCACTCTTTTTAGATGAAGGTATTGAGGAAAAGAACCTTCATTTTGCACTGTGTACACAGATTTTGAATGTGTTATGAACATAAACTGCAATAGAGCAGATAATTCCATTCTATTTATTTGTATCCTCTTGAGAGGATATTAAATGGCAAAATTTAATCCAATAAAGAAAAGTCATGGTCATCTTCACAAAGGAAAACATTGGAATTTGAAAATCTAGAGTCTATCTGAACTTGCAAGGAGAGGAAAAGTGCTTGTGATGGAAGTAGCTGTGCCAGTGTTGGTGAGTGAGGGTAGGGACAGGCCCTTCCTGGCAGTGCTGGAGTGAATCAGGAGCTCAGCATTCCTCCTGGGAAGATGCTGCTGTCCCATGGAACTTGGCATTTGCGTTGGCAGGGGGGTTTGGCAGCTCATGATGGAGACTTCAGGCAGCTGTACTCGATGTTGGTGTTGCCCAGTTTTGCCCAGTTTTGCCCAGTTTTGCCCCGTTTTGCCCAGTTTTGCCCCGTTTTGCCCCGTTTTGCCCAGTTTTGCCCAGTTTTGCCCAGTTTTGCCCCGTTTTGCCCCGTTTTGCCCAGTTTTGCCCCGTTTTGCCCAGTTTTGCCCCGCACAGGACACGGTGCTGGGTGCAGGGCTCTGGGACAGCCCCTCTCAGACCTGCACTGACCCTGCCATGGCACCACAGGGCCCAGACTCCAGCCTGATGGACAAGGGCAGCCCGTGAGAACAGTGGGAAGAAGGTGGGACAGTGGGAGGACTAAAAACTGTAGATTAATTTTATCTACTTTTTTTTTTGAGATGGGAAAAGCCTGTCTTAACTGATGGGATAAAGTCCTTCATGTTTTAAAATGACCTGTTAGTAGTAGACATGGGGGAAGCTCACTGCCATCCAACAAGTTTTAATCTATGATAGCTCTCTAACTCAGCTCCTCTGCTGCTGCTCCAATAAGCTACTTAAATAATTTTTGTTACCTTTTGCATAGCATCGTGGCGTGATACATCAGTTATATTGTTGCTGTTCATCTTTATCCTGATCTTTCCAATACCACTGTTGGATACCTAGTCCTGTAATTTCTGTGTTGCTGTTGACATGCCTTAGCTCATGTTGATGCCAGTGTCAGTGAAGACACTTTGGGAATCCCAAAGTTTTACTTGGAGATACGTGGACGTGCCTGTAGGAAAGCTTCACTGGCACTGTTGTCCCAGCAGGTTTGGGTTCTCAGGGATGGTCAGCGTTTGATTTAGGGTAAATTCCTGATAGGATGTTCTTGACATGAGAAAACAAAGCTGCAGATGAAGCGCTTAAAAGGGAGCATGTAAAAAGACAGGATGTGCCAGGGGCTCGTCAGCCATCCCTCATTCACATTGGTCCCACTTTCAGAATCTTTATTTTTTCTGCCCTTTCTCTTACCTGATCCTGTCTTAGTGCTTTTGTTGCAAATGTCCAATCAGTATATGAAAATTATATTTCATAAAGGTACTTCCATTTGGAAATAAGTGCACTTAGCACTTCAGTTTCATTTTCTGTAAACACATTTTTCAACCTATTGGCCCTTATTCCATTTGTTCTTTCTTGTAATGAGCACATGAAAATATGAAGGTTTGAAAGCTTTTACACATACATCTTAATGAGCTTCTTAAGATTCAGTTCTGTAGTATGTGGGCTGCATTTCTCCACATTTGTGTAACATGGCAGTAAAGGTTAGAGTACTTAAAATTTGGAGAGTTCAGTAAAGTGGTTGAATGGATAAAATTCAATTTAATAGGATCTTTATTTTAAATAGAGTATGCTTCTTTTAGGTTAACGGAAAAGAACCAGATGATGAAAATCTCAATAAATCTGAAATAAGCCAAGTTTTTGAGATTGCACTTAAAAGGAACTTGCCTGTGAATTTTGAGGTATGTTTACTTTACAAGCTCTAGATTTGTTTTTAATAGACTATTAAGGGTACACACTAAGTTGAGTCTCCCCTAGATAACCCAAACAACTGACTTTTAACATGTCTTGTTAGTTGTGGATACACTTTAACCTTTGACAGTCACCCTGATAGTCTTGGAGTTTATATGGTAAAGAGAAGAAAAAAGAAAAACCCACCTGTTCACAAATTCATGTTCTAAAATGATCACATGGAGTGAACAGCTACGCTCTGGTTGTCTGTGCAATCTTTTTTCAAGTTTTTTGGAAAAACTTATTACAGTGAAGAACCAAAACACAACCCTGCATTAATGATTAGAACATGGAAGTGCAGAGTCGAGGCAAAGGAGTAGAGCTCACTCTGAAAGACACATATGGAAGTATTTGCTTAATTAAGCACTGATCTGGACTACCCATGAGTGCAGAATCTCACAAATAGGTTTCTTTTCTTGCCATGAGGTGACCTCATGTGCATCTGACTTTCCTTTCCCTTTGGCCTGGCTGCTTGCTGCCTCTTTGCCCTCCTTGATCATTTCAGTTATCTTAAATCAGGAGCTTCCACAGGAGCATCTCTGTTTCACTAAAATATTAATTTATCATGCTGCTTTCCTGAGCTGGCAGAGTAACATTTAAGCCAACTATCTGAATTACTATAGTAAGAAAATGCAATTGTGTGTAACTAAATTGCTTCTGAAACTGTTCTATGAAATTTTACATGAAACTTTCAATTACTGCAGATTAGCTTGAGCATCACTGTAAAATGTAAATGTACACTGTCACACATGCCAGTTGTGGGTGGAAGCTCTTAATTCAATCTTACTTTTTGACTATATGGATATTTTGGAGTATGATGTGTTATGAATGGAGTTAAAAGCCTAAATCTGTAGTGGGCAGCTATCTCTTAGATGTCTCCAGAATTCTTCAGAACTTCAGAGTTCAGAAATCAGAATTTCTGGACTAAAATGCTAGATCCCAAAGAGTTTCTTTCTCTGTAATGTTTTATTGCTGTACCATGATACATTTAATGAGGTGCTGTTAACTGTGGGGAAGTACACACTGGTGAAATAGAACAGTCCTATTTTTATACTGAAACAGTAAATCAGTAAAGTAAGATGGGTTAATGACTTGTGTAAATACTGTTTACTGCTTGCTGCATCTGATTTTTTAAAAGTATTTGTTTATTTGGGTGGGAATATGTTATTAGAGTAAATATGATTTACTTTTTGGATTGTATGAAAATCTAAAATCTCTTTATCCTTAGTTCTTGAGAGAAGTTTGCTATAAACAATATGCCCTGCCATTTTTAATAAGTCTTTATCACGCTTTCACTCAGTTTTTCCCTCTGAAACAGGTAACCAAGGAAAGTGGTCCTCCCCATATGAAGAGTTTTGTAACCAAGGTATCAGTTGGAGAATTCATGGGTGAAGGTGAAGGAAAGAGCAAGAAGATCTCAAAGAAAAATGCTGCAATAGCAGTCCTAGAAGAACTGAAAAAATTGCCACCCCTTCCTACGGTTGAGAAAATGAAGCCACGAATCAAAAAGAAAACAAAATCAATAGTGAAGGTAAGTGGGAAAAGGTTGGAAATTTGACTGTTCAAATAATAATCAGAGAGGCTTTTCTGAGTCAGTTATAAACACTCTTCAGCTGCTCAGCCTTTGCCAGCCCTCTGGTGCAACAAACGAGTTCACTCCCACTCTAATGGGGTCCTGACACCACTTTTATAGGAGTTATCACTTAATTCAGGATGAAAGAGAAACCTTATAAAGGAAAGAGCAGCACATAAAAATCAAGTTCTGACTTTAAAGCCTCAGACTTTACAGCTTTGGGTTTTGCTTGATTTTGCTTGTACAAACTCTCCTGCAAGCTTGTCCCTCCTAATATGGCAGGATTAGAATTTGTAAAGCTGTTGGCAGTGTAGGTTACATGTGGTCAAGTGTGATGGTGGAGCCAAATAAATTCAGTTTTCCTCTAGCTGTCACAGTGTTTCATTAAACAATTTTTATTTCAGTGTTTTTAAAATCTAGAGATGAATTAATTCAGTGGCATGCTGCATTTTGTCTATTAAACCAAATACTCATAAAGTTTGGCTTATTTCCTAAACACTGTTCTACATAGCTGCAGACAAGTCCAGAATACGGTCAAGGAATGAATCCCATTAGCAGACTTGCCCAGATCCAGCAGGCCAAGAAGGAGAAGGAACCCGAGTACATGCTCATCACAGAACGTGGGCTCCCCAGGCGCAGGGAGTTCGTCATGCAGGTTGGTGTGACTGCACAGCCTGGACGTGTGCCTGGCATCTCATTTTTCCCTTGTGACAGTCAGATTGTCACGCTGATATAAGGATTAACAGATTCCCGTGACATGATTTAACAAAATATCTAATAGGCTACATTCACAGAAGATAAAGGTTCAAGAAAAGTGATCTGGGTCATTATCTTTAAAAAACATTGCACAGGGCACCAGTAGTCTATGCTGTAACTGCCTAATATTTTAATTAACAGGAGTATTAATATTCTGCTAAGAGATTCTAAGCTGTTTATATTTTTTAATGTAGGATTTATTAACATTAACCTGGTTACCAAAGGTGAGATGATGAAATACAATTCTTTGTGTGACTTCTGTTTGGGTTTCTTGTGCTTGAAGGCCAATGATTATTGATAATAAACGACAACCTGCTTAGAACAAGGATCACTTGAACTATTTTGTGACTCACAGCATGCTGGAGACACAGATCACTAATAAGGGAATCCCTATCCTACTGCTTAAGGGTTGAATTTTCTTTCTCTTCTGTCCAGGTGAAAGTTGGTATACACACAGCTGAAGGAATGGGCACGAACAAAAAGGTTGCTAAACGTAATGCAGCTGAAAATATGTTGGAAATTTTAGGTTTCAAAGTCCCTCAACCTCAGCCTCCAAAACCAGCATTAAAGACAGAAGAGAAGGTGAGTCTTTAGTAAGCAGCAGCTGGTTAATGCTGGAGCAAAGGCTGAGCTGAACAGAAGCAGCTTTGCAAGGCAGTAACAGGGTAGAAAGTTCATTCCCTCTGCCCTAGCCAGGAAACAATTGTACTGAGGGGACTGCTCTCTGAAAAAATATTAAATATTCAGTGTTTTGAATACATTAAGTGTTTGGTTTTTCAAATAAATCAAAGTCTCATCAGAAAGATAAATGAATGTATTCCTGCTTTATGAAATGTCTCAGAACCTGTGATAATTGATGTGTTGGTCTTAGAAACTTGCAGGTTATAGTACTCCGGTAGCAATAGTTTTACAGAGCTTTGTCACGGTTGAAGTGAGAAGTTTGCTGGGGCCTCTCTGGTGGGTCCCTTAGGGAAGGAGCCTTGTGTTCTGCTGGTGATTCAGCAGATGCTACCAGGGACTTCAAACAGCAAATCCAGGGTTGGTTTTCTCCTTTTCATGTATGTGCTCATTTGTGTCTGGTGTGCTCCCCTCAGCAGTACCAGTGACTAATGGCAGCTGAACTGGCTTTATTCTGGTACCTGGTTCTGGGTAGCTGTGTTCCTAATACCACTTCTCTGGGATGTGCTAGTTTTAGGCCTTCAATGAATAAAAATCACCTAACTTCTCTTTTCTTGATAGCAGCATAATTATTGATGTTTTTGAATAATAACTTCTTCAGTAAAATTTTGGCTGGTCAGATCACCTGCATCTTGAAAACTTTAAAATTTGAAGGGAAAAAAAATTTAAAGGGATATTGTGTGTTTGAGTTCTTTCCCTTTTATTTTTAAGACCCCAGTGAAGAAACCAGGTGATGGAAGAAAAGTAACCTTCTTTGAGCCGGGCTCTGAAGAGACTTCAGCTAGTGAGTAACCTGGTGAAAGCAGCAGGGCCCTGTTGGGGATGTCAGCTCTGTTCCCAGTCCCTTCAGCCCTGGCATGAGCAGAGCTGTGCAGCTGCTGCCTTGCAAACCCAAGTGGAGCCTTTGGAAAGGGTTGGTTCAAACCCCAAAGAGCTTATTCCTCCCAGTGCCCCTGTTCCTGGCATGAAGGTGGGAAAGGGTGTCAGTACTAACTGGTCAAGCTCAGGCAGAGCTGGAGAGGGAAGGAATGGCCTTGTTGAGAACAATCTCAGTCTGTGCCTGGTCTTTGATGACTGAGAGCAGGAGCTGTGCCTGCACTTGTTTCAGGCAGTGGATAGTTGTGGTGCTCACACCCAGGGTGGCAGGCTGGAACCAAAAGGCCCCAGACCTGGCCACACTGTACACAGACATTGCTTTCTGGAATGTCATCTGCGGGGAGGAATCACTGTGGGAAGTTTATCAGTCACCACAGGTTGCTGTTCTGGAGAGCATGTATCAGGTACTTTGTGTTTAAGTATAATTTTGCTGTTTAAATTATAGTAAGTTGGAATTGAGTTGGACTTTAGTACAATTTTACTGCATCCATAAGATCTTAGGTAAACTTCCTGACTTTCTATTCAGATTTTGCTCTCCCTGTTTTCTTCCATCTACAAATTTTGGCTTTCATCCTTAGATTTGAAACAGCTCAGCCCTGCAGAAATTGATTAATCTGTTCTGCCATAAAAATGACTCCTTGGTTTATTTTGGTGGCGCTGTCTTACCAGCCTTTCTTGAGCACTCCTGTGCAAGTTTCATCCATAGCTCTTTGTGAGTTCCCCTTAAAAAGCTGTTATTATCCCTCTTTAATCTAACTTATACCATAATGTCAGCAAATTGCTGTCAGTTGACTGTGGCTGGACATTTGCTGTAGTCTTGCCTCTTTGTGCTCATGTTCCATTTTACCTTTCCTACCTGCTTGTTCTCACAATTTATAGTTTCCATTCTGTGGTTTCATTATTTGTTCCTACAAATGATGGAATAAAAAAACCTCTGAGAGAAAAAGATATATCTGGAATATGGTTGCAGCTGGGTGTCTGTAAGCTCCTCCTGGAGGTAAAGGTGCTCCCTTTGGCAGAAGCAGGGTTGCACTGAGTCAATAATTCATTAAGAAAACTCTGTCTTGATGATGCTGAAGCTCTGACCCTCCAAAGGCTGATTGAGCTTACCACGTTTGTTAGCATTTCAAAAGTAATTTGAAATTAATTATTTTTTTCCAAAGTGACTTTTGGTGCCTGTGTGTGCCTGCAGGAGGACTGTCAAACAGCAGCTCTTCAGTGTGCACCTCTCTCCTCCCAGGTAATAAAGAAGATGAGTTTAGGATGCCTTATCTCAGCCATCAGCAGCTTCCTGCTGGAATTCTTCCCATGGTCCCTGAGGTTGCACAGGCTGTAGGAGCCAATCAAGGACACCACACCAAAGAGTTCAGTCGGGCAGCTCCCAACCCCGCCAAGGCCACGGTGACGGCGATGATCGCCAGGGAGCTGCTCTATGGGGGCACTTCTCCTACTGCTGAGACCATTCTGAAGAGCAGCAACTCCTCAGGCCATGTCCCCCATGGGCCTCTAACCAGGCCCTCCGAGCAGCTGGACTATCTTTCCAATGTTCAAGGAATCCAGGTAAATGTTCAGCTCTGCGAGACTTCTTCCAAACTATCCAAGCTGGTCTAACCTCGTGTTTGTTCAAAAGCTTTGTAGTTTTCCTGGTGAGAGATGAGTTCTGAGCCTGCTGAAATTCATGTAACAGTTTCACTTTACCTATGACACATACCAAATTTTACATCTTTTTAAATTTCATTTTCAAATGTGCATTTCTGTACCATTCTCAGTCCCAATTCAGTGCTGCTCTGAGGTCTTGGAAGAACAAAATTAAGGGAGCATTTTCTGAAAATTGTCACAATATAGGAAGACAGTGTGGACTTGGACTTGGCTGATGTGGAATCATCAATTTTTAGCTTTTTATCATCAATTAGGTTTTTTCACTAATCTGTCATATATTGGCATTTGATGTAAACTCTGCATTTCTTTATGTTTGCTCCCTTTAATGGAAATTTCACTAAGTTCCTGTATTCATATGACAGATGAGCTCAGTGGATCAAAAAGCATAGTATAAAAATTTGAAGGGCGGACAGCAGTGAGCAGAATAAAGGTTCCAGTAACAATCATTATTAAGAAGCCACTTGCATTCAGGAGCCTTGCAAAGCTCTTGTGAGTACTAAAAAGCATTGTAAGTGAGGTTAAATTCAAATAGAGTGGTTCTACTGGCTGAGAGAATGATGAGAAGAAAGGCCTAGCTTCATCTATAGGCAAATAATCTGTAGCAGTTGTGATATGCTTCCTGCACTTGGTTAACTGAAAAGAAATAAATCCTTCTCTTTTCTTCAGGTTGAATATAAAGACTTTCCAAAAAATAACAAGAATGAGTTTGTATCTCTTATAAACTGTTCCTCTCAGCCACCGCTGATCAGTCATGGGATTGGAAAGGATGTGGAGTCTTGCCACGACATGGTATGATGAACTTTGCTGAAATGCTGCTCTTGGGCCTTCCCTGAGGGAGACCAAGGTTTTATATCACCGCATGTTCTACAGTTCCCTGGATCATTTTGTCTAACATTTCACAGGTTGCAGAGATAATGATTAATAACATCAGAATCTAATCTAAATAATGCTTAATATGCTGAACATATGATTACAGTTTTGGTCTACAAAAAGTACATTTGCTTCATCTTGACAGTATTTGCATGAGCCAATGACAGTAAATGCACAAAAAGGAACATATAAAGCTGACAGCCTCTCAGCTTATTTCCTTATTATCTCAGAATGGGCTGATGTTTCAGTGGGAACTGTGATACTTGGGCTCATGTTCCCAGACTTGCTGCGGAAGTGGAATCCCCTGTGGAAGAAATGCAGTTCAGCAATGGATAGTAAGAGACACTCTAAATCTCTTCAGCTCCCTTTATACAAAAGGGTTTTTATTACCAGTGGCTGAAATATTTCTTTGTGAAAGAATGAACCTGCTATAGTGAAACCTGCAGGGGACTTCTGCTGTAAAAGACTTTAGGTGGAGCTGAGAAGATGTTCCCAGTCTGCTCCCATTCAGAGGAATTGTTCTTGTTCTTTTGGGCTCAAGAGGTGAGCTGAGTATGGCAGCCTGAAGCAATCGCTTGCAATATGTGAATACCCTTAGGAAAACCTGATTTTGCTGATTTTTAGACTAAAAACTGTTGCAGTACTTTCCTAATGGACACAATTTGATACAGATTTCATTGTTCTTTGTCACTTTCTTTGGACATTTTCATGTTCATCTCTACATTCTGCTGTGCAGAGCTCCTGTCAGACTGAGCACAGTGGTCAGGGCAGGAGGAAGAAGGGGAAAGAGTGGCTGGTTTGGAGCTTGAACACTGTGACTGGGGTCACTGTGAGCTCCCTCCTCAGATCAGGGTTCAGCTGTCACTAAGGCTCGTGCCAGAGTCAGGGGTATGTTGGAAAGCTGCACCTGACATTGGTCTGAATGAAGTGGGAAAAGTCAGTTCTCAAGGGAGGTGACTGAGCTTGGCCTGAGCCATGTCACGCTGACCCTACTGAACAGCCACGTGGGCCCCACCTGTGTTTTGATTCTTGTGTAACTTGCTTTCTTTTTTGGAAAAGGGCTCCGGTTCTGTGGTTTTTTCTGTCTTTTGTCTTAAGCTCTGCACAGTTTGAGCTGTTACTAATTTAGTGTCTCTTTTCTTGCTGTTTCTAGTCCGGGTGTGTTAGTTTTCCCCCAGTGCTGAAACAAGTGCAGTGGGAATCCCCAGTTACACCATCCAATTGTTTAATGAAGCAAGGTGAAATTCTACACCTTTGCATTTTCCACCATAGCTGTGGAACTTAAAAAAATTCTTTAAAAATATTGCCAAAATAAGAACATTTGTTTGGGTTACGTGAATGCTTTCACTAAATTACTGAACTGGCTAGAGGCTGAATTGCTGAGTGCTCTCTCTTCTCTTTAGGCTGCACTGAATATTTTAAAGTTGCTGTCTGAGTTGGACCAACAAACCACAGAGATGCCAAGGACAGGAAATGGACCAATGTCTGTGTGAGTGGTTCCCACCAACTTCCCTTGCACTGATGCAAATTAACCCTGTGAGAGTTTTTAGACAAGTAACATGTGAGGGGTTTGATTGGCCAGAAAGGCTGAAATGCCAAGGGCTGTTTGCCCTCCAGCAGGACCAGAGGAAGGTTTGGATGATCAAGCCCATCACTTCCATGTGTCAAAGGCAAAGCATTGAGCCGGAGTGAGTGGGTGAAGTGTGGTGGCTGTGGTGTGACCCCAGCCCAGTATGACAGCTCCAGCAGTTCTGGCCTTCCTCAGCTCAACTGCCCCTTTCCCATTTCTCTGTAAGGAGAGTGACTCTGCAGTGGCCTTGGGGTTCCAGCTGCTCCTCTCTCTCTCTTGCAATCTTTCCCAATCCCTTGGGAAAGAGATATGCAGGGGTCAAAGCTCATTTTCGGCAGGAACATGGAGAGGGTGCAGATTATTCCCTTGGCTGGGTTTGGGAGGAAAGGAAGTTGAGCCTCTCCTCTTATTATTGAGATAATAAACTCTCAAATTAACAGTGGAGGGATTAACAAAGTGCTAATTGATTAAGGATTTGGGCAGTTATATGGTAACAAATTGTTAAATGCACATCAAATTATTTGTATCCAATTTAAAGCATCTTACTTGTGGAAATAGTGTTTTGTCTCCTAAGTAACAGGTGTTTTCTCATTTTAGATGTGTGAAACAAGAAATGGAAAGTGACCCTCTCCTCAAACCGGCGAGCGCAAGCCCTTTGGGACAAACACTGGACAGCACTGCCTGAAATAGGCTCTTGACTGAACCCAAACCTGAAAGCACCAGAGAAAATCAAATGCTTCCTCTTAATGTAACCTAACTGTTGGAGTGCTACAGTCTCTACAACTTACTGTAGTGTCTAAATCATAACTGTTGCTTTTTCTTCAAACAGTGATACATTTTTAGTTTCATTATGTTGTTTTGATTGAAATGACACTATAAATTCTTCATTTAAAAGTTTCTTAATTGTATCTAGAACCATAGCACAGTTTAGAAACTTTGTCTTCTGAGACTGACATGTTACCTGTGAACTAACTTGGGAAGATCATATCCATGTATGTGGTTATTTTGGTTTTATTGGAATAGCAGCGTTTCACTGGAAACAGGCTGTGTCCCACCATTTTAAAAAGCCCCATATTTTCGCAAACCAACCCTAATTATCCAATGGTTGAATGAATTTAAATACTTTAGGAATTTTAAACTTGGTTTGATCATTTTTGGTTAATTTCTAGTTTTCTTGAGTGTGGGGTAGGGGAGCTCAAATGCACCGTGACTTTCAGTGATCTCTGAGCTGTGTTTTAGGGACTGTGTGTTGGTGGCTCACAGCTCACTACAGTACAGGATATGATCTCAATGTAGTGCATATAAAACTGCAGATTGATTTTCCTTGAGTGCTTTATACTGTTTAATTACATCTCCATGTAGGGCTGAAAAAAATTACCTATGTTTATATATAACTGTGTTGCTTTTGATGTTGTGTTCTAGCGCACGGTCGGTGCGCGCTGAGGTTTGCATTGGTCCAGGTACAGCACGATAGCTGCGCGAGTTCAGTACTGCTTCCGTTCATTGTTTACGCTGGAATTTTTTCTCCCCATGGAATGTAAGTAAAACGTAGTGTTTGTCACCAATAAATGGTAATACTAAATTTTTTTGGTTAATTTATTCCTGTACACCACCACAGGGGCTGCTTTTTTATAGATTTGTAATGCTTGTGTTCTAGTCTGGGCAGTGTGTTAAGCTGTGGAGTAACTTCCAGTGGTTCTCGAGTGCATAGAGAATGTTCTATGTTCTGTGCTGTGCAGGGTGTGCAGACCTGGCAGGGCAAGGGAATGCAAAGTAACGTGGGTACGGTTTGTTATTTGTGCCACAGTGTTAGTGCAGCTGTGTTAATGGGAGCTCAAACTGGACATTAAAGTCAAACTTAAAAGTTTACTTAAAAGGGGAACCTGGCACAGCCAGTGGATGGGACTTCCTCGAAGTAGAGACTTAAACTCCATTTCCTTGTTTGCTTGTAACTGGAGCCCCAGCCTTGCCTTGCCTCAGCGATGCTGGGGGCAGTGCTGCAGAGCAGAGCTTGGCTCCTGCAGCAGCACTGGCCCCAGCACTGGCCCCGCAGGCTGACACGTGTCGGTGTCTCGTCCAGTGTGAGCTACAGTCAGTGTTTACCTACCTGGGACTGCAGGAGCAGTTCCTGCACCTGTGCAGCGCTGCAGGAGCTCCTGCCACAGAGAGCAATTCCTGCAGCTGCTGTCTCACAGCTAAATGTCTTGGCCATTTTATTTGCGTCATCCAAAGCAATCGGGCCACAGGAACTGCAGACCAGATTGCGTTGAATCACGTTGGGTGTGATCATTATAAGCTAAAAACTCCCAAACATTGTAAAGCTTTTTTGTTTTTAGTTTTTTTTTACATTTGTAGAACTAAAATGCTGTACATTTAAAAATTAAAAGAAACTTGCTAGGCTGAGGCTTTGTATTGCAAATTTTTCCAACTCAGAAACTCCTGACTAAACAATTCCTATTGGAAAGCAGGGAGCACACTGACAGCAGTGGGCCCAGGTTCTCCCTACCCTCATCTCCAGCTGTTGAATTTTCTCCTCGGATGGGACTAGAGCCTGCTCTTGGGACTGTTCTGCAGCATCACTTGTGGCTAATGCTGTGTTTCATAGGAACCTGGATTAAGGCACTTTGCCACAGGCAGCTGTTCACTGCTGTTAAACACCCTGATCCCCTCTTTGGGCCTGTGTAAGAGAAATGCCTCCTCTCCCAGAGCTTGCTGCAATCACAGGCTCCTGGTGGGACACTGGCACCGTGTCCATTCTGGGTAAGCTGATATGAGCTCTGCATAAAAGTGGGGCTTTGCCTGAGTACTACAGTCCCTTTTCCTGTTGTCTCCTCTGTGCCTGATGCAGCAAAGGCAGGAGACAGAGCTGAGATGGTGCTGCTGTTTCTGCTCAGAAGTGCCCCCCTTCCTGCCCAGCCTTTTAACCTTGCAGCTGCTCTGCACTCAGGGCTGCCCAGGGCACAGCAGGGAGGGCTGGGCTCACCAGCTTCCACCCCTGCTTTCAGTGCCTGCAGGCCTGACTCCACAGGGAAGAAATGATGATGATGTGATCCATCAGTCTTGGTTTCAGGATTAAGATCTTGAAGAATTTGTGCCAAATTTTTGGGGAATGTTACCTGCAAAATAGTTAAAATGCACCTTCTAGCTCTTGTAAAAGGCTCTGTAGGAAAGCCGCATGGGAAGCAGCCTGGAGCTGAGGCAGTAATCCATTCTGTGAATTTTATGTTTGGGATTTTTCCTATTCTAAAGGTGTGTGTGATTTGGCAGAAGCTCATTAAGCCTTTTTTTCCAACCCCCATCAGTGTGCTGACTGTTTTATTTTGACTGTCCCAGTGAAGCTGCTGACCCAGCAGTTCAGGGAGATCTTTTCATGGCTGTCCTGGTTTAGGGACAGAGAGAGACTTTTGCTGCCTCTTGAAGAACTTCCTGAGTTCAATGGGCCTGACCGAGCTGAAGAACTCATTTAGATAAAGACATTTTCCACCTGGTTTTGCCAAGGAGATGAAAACCCAAACATAAAATCAAATAAATTTAATACTAAGTTCTGTTGCAGCTGTTGACTATCTCAGGCCTTCCCACTTTCCCTTCCTTGCCAAGGTAGGAAACACAAATCACATTTACAGTTCCTTTTGTGTTGTGCACGTGACAGGGGTTTGCAGTGTAACAAGATTAGTTTTCCCTGTAATCCTCTTAAAATGTCCTTCGATTGTCTTTTCATCTTTTGGTGTTCTGGAACTTGGATTAACAACATTGAGATTTATTCCAGAAGTCCTGTTTGATAGGCTGCTTTCAAAAATTAGTTGCCTACAAACACAATTAATTTGGAAAAAAGCATTTTAACAGGAGCTGAATTAAGCAGTATGTATTTTGCAAACAGAAAAAAACAAAGCATGGAGCCTTGATTCTGCGCCAGTCTGGACCACAGCTTCTTCCTGCAGGACACAGCTGTTCCTCTCTTGTGCCTAGTCCCAGCTGATGTAAAGACGTCTGGCTTTGTTCGTCTCCCTGCCCGTGTCCCTGCGTGACTCCATTTCAGCCCGATCCCTTCAGCTGCTTTATTCCAGCGGCAGAATTCGCTGCCTTCCCCGGGAGGGCAGAGCTGGGGATCGTGCGGCGGCGGCGGCTGCGGAGCGGCCGCCCCGGGGAGCCGGGCCCGGGGCTGGGAACGCCTTCCCTCAGGGTGCCGTGTGCCAGGGCTCCAGCAGGGCCGCATGGCTGCGTTCACCCGTCCCCACGCTGAATTTACAGCTATAAAAATCGCCTCTCACGGCAGTGCTTGGGTTACAAACTGGGCTGTTTTCATCCAAGCCACATCCTTTGTTTTCTATTCCATTCCTCGCGTTACTCAGTGGCAAACTATTTAACGCAACATAATTTTCCTGTCTAAAGCACCTAAAAGGCAGGTGGCTGTGGTGTGTACCGCAGAAGGGTGAGGGTCCCCCAGGGGCTGAGCGGGCACAGCGCGCAGGCTGCAGCGGCTGCTCTGGGCTCAGGGGCAGCGCGGCCCTGGCGCTGCAGCGGCTCGTGCCTTTGGACGAGTCACTCCAACATCTCTGTAACTGCTGTCTTTCGTTTTGTTTTGTAAAAAAAAATCAAGTGTCCAAAGCCGCTCTCGCCCATCCCGATAAAGGATACCAAAGGTACCGACACCCCGGGTTCCGCCGCTCGCCCCCCTCCGCCTGCCCCCAGCGCAGCCAGACCCGGGCCCGGCCACGCGGCGCGACACCGCGAAATGGCGGCGCCTCCCGCCGCCTTCCCCTGCTGCGAGCGGCGGGAGGACGGCCCGGCCCGGCCCGGCCCGGCCCCTCCCCGAGAGCCCGGCCCGTGCTCCCGATAGAGCAGGAGCGGCTCCCGGGCCCGCAGGGCTCCGCCCGGCACGGCGGCGCTGGCGGCCCCTCAGCGTGGGCGAGCAGGGCGGGCCCAGGGCGGGGCCTGCCGAGCTATAAATGGCTTCGCGCGGGGCTGCGCGGCCTCTTGCTCTGGATCGGCTGAGGTGGGTGCGCGTACTGCGGGGTTAGGAGGGTCCGGGATTCCTCTCTGCCCATCCCCGGGGCACGGCTGGGCCTCTGCGGGCGGCCAGAGGCGTCTCTGTGCCCGCCCTACCGCTGGGGATCCGCCGCGCCGTGTGACCGCCCCGCTCCCGCTCGGCCCGGGCCTCTCCCCACGGCGGCCTCCCGGGCTCCGGCCGCTCTTCCTGGCGAGGTCACACGGAGCTCCCCGGGCGTGTCCGGGCGTTCGCTGGTAGCGGTGATGACTCTTTCCCCGTCAGAGCGACAGTGTTGACTCTCGCTGTCCAAGCCAGGTCGTGTCTGATGCGCCAGCGGAGCGGCCGCGGGCCGGTGCTGGCCGTGCATTGCCCCGATACTCACCGTGCTTTGTTTCCCCGTAGGGCAGCGGAACCCGAGGCGCCTGCGGGAGCCCCGTGCGCGGAGCCAGGCCGGCCATGAGGGCGCTTGGCCAGGCCGGCCATGAGGGCACTTGGCCGGTGTGCACCGGCAGGCCCGAGCCTCTGCCAGGGCCAGGCGGTAAGTCTGCAGAATAACTCTTCCGTACCGAGCGAAAACCGCACGTATTTATATTGGTTCTTTTGAAGGAGTTAGTGAATTACTTAGGATGCCCGCTGCCAGGGTGGTGTCCCTGCAGAGGTAGCAGGTGTGGGTGGCTCCCGCAGGAGCCCGGCGGGCAGGGACTGCAGGGACCCCGGGACGGGCGGTTCTGCCCCGCAGAGCCGGTCCGGGGCTCTCCGGAGTCCTCCCCTGGCCCGGGCCCGCTGCTCGTGGCCTCGGACAGCACAGCGCCTGCCGGGGGGGAGTGGGAGCCTTGCATGGACACCAGGCCTGGGGCTGCAAAAGGCAGTAATAACCTGTTCATCTCTGCCTGATGCCTCTTTTCCTGTTAAATGGCTTGGCTGTTTTGAAATCTGCTCTAGAACACCCATACATCGGTGATCTCCATTTTTTTGGGACTGTTTCCATGTCCTGTGTACCTGTAGAACAAGCCAGTCAGCCACGTTTTGGGGGAAAGATTACATGAACTTCCCCGATTACCATAATTCTTCCAGGGGACGTAGGAGCGTGGCACAGCTGCCATGGCTGTGCAGCCTCATTTCCTAGGGACTTGCTGGTGTAAGTGATGACTGAATTTTTTCCCCATCAGAGCGACAGTGTTGATTTCTTGCTGTTCAAGCCAGATTGTGTCTGATGCACCAGCAGGGGAGTGCAGCTGTATCCCACACCCTGCTGTTAACAAATGCCCAAAATACTGGAATCAGGGGCCTGATGCTGATGGTTCCCTTTGACTTTACCCCCAGGGTACTGTGAAGTCAGAAGTGGTGGGCTGAGCCTTGGGGAGACCTGAAGTTAAGGCTGCAGCTGATAATGAAAAATTGTGTGATGTGAGCAGCTGTCTGGTTTACTCCACCATGCCTGAACCTCTAGCAAATAATGGTAAGTCTTTGAATTAAGTGTGAATTGTGTATTTAATTAAATTTAAAAAGAAGGGGAGAGGAATAAAAAGAAGAGGGGAGGAAATAGCTTTCTGCAAGGAAGTTGCTTCCAGTTCATCCCTAAAGACCATACTCTGATGAGTATTAACCTAGGTATTGTAGAAGTGACAGTACAGGGAGATTCCTCCTCCAGAAGCATTGCACTGAGGTCCTTTGAGGCTCCTGTTCCATCATGTCCAAAGTGAATAGCAGCCAGCAGGCCAGGAAGCTGCAAGCTTCCCGTGTGTGTGCTGAGCTGGAGCAGCATGGTGGCTTACAGCTCTGTCCTGTTTGTTCATTGTGTTCAGAGGGCTCGTATTGTGGGCACTCTGCACAGACATCTGTGGGTGATGAGCTGCCCCAGTAAGGAAGAGGAGCCATTTGGGCTGAAGTGTGTCCCTGTGGGAGGTGCTGCTGGTGAGGCTCTTCTGCCCTGGCTCTTGCTGGCCAGCTGATGGGAGTGCAAAGGGATTGCCAGTGTGGGCATGGCTCTGCCACTTTCTCTGCCATTAGCTCATGGTGCCTGTGGCTCTGCCAGGGGACGTGGGAACGTGGCACAGCTCCTAGGGACTTGCTGGTGTAAGTGATGACTGAATTTTTTCCCCATCAGAGCGACAGTGTTGATTTCTTGCTGTTCAAGCCAGATTGTGTCTGATGCACCAGCAGGGGAGTGCAGCTGTATCCCACACCCTGCTGTTAACAAATGCCCAAAATACTGGAATCAGGGGCCTGATGCTGATGGTTCCCTTTGACTTTACCCCCAGGGTACTGTGAAATCAGAAGTGGTGGGCTGAGCCTTGGGGAGACCTGAAGTTAAGGCTGCAGCTGATAATGAGGAATTGTGTGATGTGAGCAGCTGTCTGGTTTGCTCTACTACTTGTGCCCCTTGGTCAGGGGAGAATGGTAAGATTTTAATTGACCTACATTCACTGATTTCAGTAAAGGAAAAGGGAAAGAACACCTTTCTCTAAGGAAGTTGCTTCTGCAGTGCCTTGACAAGTTCAGGTCCCTGGAGGTTTGGCAGAGTGGGGAATAGTATTGCAGAAAGGGGCCTTGTAAGTACTGTGAAAATACTCCTGTTCCATGCAGGGAAGTTCCTGCTGAAGTTCTTTCCAAAGATCTCCAGTTAGTGGCAGAGAGGTCTGAAAGGTTTCAATTCCAAGGGCATAAATGTAATGTTTTTCTCTTGCCCCATTTAAGCAGTGTTAAAACAGGGTACATCTTGCAGAGTCCAGGAGCTTTTGTTCTTTGTAGTTTTTGGGGTTCCCCCCCAGTGGGAGGCTCTCAATGTCTTGAAGTAAGTCTCTGAAGAGCCCTCTGTGTTAGCAAAAGGACACAAGTGCTTGGTTCAAATGGTGAAGCTGGTTGAGCTGACTGAATGTTTCTCTGGCACTCTGCTCTGTTAGTTCCTCCAGGCTGATGTCCAGTCCTGCTCTAAAAGCTCCCACAGTGCAGTTTGAGGTCATCCTGTTTAGAGCACCTGGCAGGGAGGAAACTTCTGCTCTTGCCGAGCAGCTCTTGTCTAATGGTTTTTATGGGGCTGGGGTGGATTTGAAAGTTGTCTATTTGCTGTTTGTGGTACAGTGGACAGACAAAATGTTGGCTGTTCTCTTGGCAGGTTGAAATTTATAAGAAGTTGTCCTGGCTGGGCCCTGCTGGAGTTTCATTGTTCTGCTAAAGAAGACTGATGGTTCTGCTGCTCCCATGCTGCTGCCTGGGATCTTCATCCAAGACACAGCGTTCCCATCACCCTGCAGCAGCTCTGACCTTCTCTCAAAGCTGTCAGGAGTGATGAATTTGTGTCCTGCAAACTTAGATGGAGGATGTTTATGTTTTTTGTCCTCTGGGCACAAGGCATGTAACTGATAGATTCTGGAAAGTGCTGCATGTTTAATGCAGCTGCATGCTTTTGTCTGCAGGGGCTGCATTCCCTTCCTGGCAGCTTATGTTACCCTGCCATAGTCACAGAAGGCAAGGAAGCCTCCCTGGGCTGTCAGGTACCAGGAGGATGGCCTTGGGTGTCAGGGCTTGGTTCTCTCCTGCCACTTCAGTGGTGCATCCCTGGCAGCCTGTGAAGGGGGCAGGGGCTGTCTGGGATGCTGCAGCACAGTGTGTTTCTGTAGTGTTGGGTGCCTGATTTTAATAAAATCTGAGTAATGAATGAGTTCAGCTGATGACTGGAATTCTCTTGATCCACGTTTAACAGCTCATTCCTGGATCTCCCAGTTGTGTGAGGAGTTGAAGAGTACAGCACCAGTGTGCTGCTGTGAGAGATGCTGGAGCTGCCTCAGGCCAAGAGAAGAGGCATGATTGATCTCATGGCAACAGAGCTGCACACACCCTGCAGTGGAAGCGCTTGGCTGGGGCTTGTGGCTGCTGCTGTGTGCAGGTCTGGGGAGAGGTGCAGTCTCTGCTCAGTCTCTGGACAAGGGCTGTCCCTCAGCATAATTAAATCGGTTTCAGTGGTTCTGGGATGGGATTTGGTGTCTGAGCTGATAGTGGTGGCCTTTGGCACATATGCTTAGGAAATAGCAATGATGGAAAATCTGCTACTATTCAACATTCAAAGCAGTCTTCAATTAAACTGAGTAGGGGTTTTTCTTACTCAATTATTGTAAGCAGCATGATCTCTTCAAAGTACATATTGGTGAGGGACCAGAACTGCTAATACAATTACTTTCATTAATGTAATGAGCAGATTTACCAGCAAACATTCTGTGGGGAGGAGAGAATGCTTGTCCAGTGGGAGCTGGAGAGACAGATGCAGCTGAAACATTTTCTTGGCATGTTTTATTACCTCTGCAAGAGCAGTTGCTTGTCATGTTTCAAGCTCTGCTGCTATTGCATATATGCATCAGGATGAAATTCGAAGCTGTAGGCAGGTTACTAATCCCAGGCAACCTCTGAATCCTAGAGGTCGGGTTGGGGTTCCTGGGTCGGGTTTGGGGTTCCTGGGGCAGGGTTTGGGGTTCCTGGGTCAGGGTTGGGGTTCCTGGGGCAGGGTTTGGGGTTCCTGGGGCAGAGTTGGGGTTCCTGGGGCAGGGTTTGGGGTTCCTGGGGCAGGGTTTGGGGTTCCTGGGTCGGGTTGGGGTTCCTGGGGCAGGGTTTGGGGTTCCTGGGGCAGGGTTTGGGGTTCCTGGGTCAGGGTTGGGGTTCCTGGGGCAGGGTTTGGGGTTCCTGGGTCGGGTTTGGGGTTCCTGGGTCGGGTTTGGGGTTCCTGGGGCGAGGTTTGGGGTTCCTGGGTCGGGTTTGGGGTTCCTGGGGCAGGGTTTGGGGTTCCTGGGTCGGGTTTGGGGTTCCTGGGGCAGGGTTTGGGGTTCCTGGGTCGGGTTTGGGGTTCCTGGGTCGGGTTTGGGGTTCCTGGGGCAGGGTTGGGGTTCCTGGGGCAGGGTTTGGGGTTCCTGGGGCAGGGTTGGGGTTCCTGGGGCAGGGTTTGGGGTTCCTGGGTCGGGTTCCTGGGGCAGGGTTTGGGGTTCCTGGGTCAGGTTCGGGTTCCTGGGGCAGGGTTTGGGGTTCCTGGGTCGGGTTTGGGTTCCTGGGGCAGGGTTTGGGGTTCCTGGGTCGGGTTCCTGGGGCAGGGTTTGGGGTTCCTGGGTCGGGTTTGGGGTTCCTGGGGCGAGGTTTGGGGTTCCTGGGTCGGGTTTGGGGTTCCTGGGGCAGGGTTTGGGGTTCCTGGGGCAGGGTTGGGGTTCCTGGGGCAGGGTTTGGGGTTCCTGGGTCGGGTTCCTGGGGCAGGGTTTGGGGTTCCTGGGTCAGGTTCGGGTTCCTGGGGCAGGGTTTGGGGTTCCTGGGTCGGGTTTGGGTTCCTGGGGCAGGGTTTGGGGTTCCTGGGTCGGGTTCCTGGGGCAGGGTTTGGGGTTCCTGGGTCGGGTTCGGGTTCATGGGGCAGGGTTGGGGTTCCTGGGTCAGGTTCGGGTTCCTGGGGCAGGGTTGGGGTTCCTGGGTCAGGTTCGGGTTCCTGGGGCAGGGTTTGGGGTTCCTGGGGCAGGGTTGGGGTTCCTGGGTCGGGTTTGGGGTTCCTGGGTCGGGTTCGGGTTCCTGGGGCAGGGTTGGGGTTCCTGGGTCGGGTTCGGGTTCCCCGGGCAGGGTTTGGGGTTCCTGGGTCGGGTTTGGGGTTCCTGGGGCAGGGTTGGGGTTCCTGGGTCAGGGTCGGGTTCCTGGGGCAGGGTTTGGGGTTCCTGGGGCAGGGTTTGGGTTCCTGGGGCAGGGTTGGGGTTCCTGGGTCGGGTTTGGGGTTCCTGGGTCAGGTTGGGGTTCCTGGGGCAGGGTTGGGGTTCCTGGGTCGGGTTTGGGGTTCCTGGGTCAGGTTCGGGTTTCTGGGGCAGGGTTGGGGTTCCTGGGTCGGGTTTGGGGTTCCTGGGTCAGGTTCGGGTTTCTGGGGCAGGGTTGGGGTTCCTGGGTCGGGTTTGGGGTTCCTGGGGCAGGGTTCTGTTCCCGTGGTCCTCCGGCCCGCAGGGGGGCGCTGTGCGGCCGCTGCTGCCCCTCAGGGCGGGCCCAGCCGGGGCCCAGCCGGGGCCGCAGAGCCGCAGGCTGCCAGATGAAGGGTGATCCTAGCCGGAGTCCCAGAGAGCTGCACCTGATCGTCTGACTGTGTAAACTGGTGAGATCCCAGGGCAGACAGTTCAAAAAAACCTGGAGAAGGTGAAGTCAACTTGTTTTCCCCAAAGGTTACTATCCTCTGCTTGTATTGCTCTTAAAACTTCTCTGGTGACCAACTATGCTTTTCATCAACAAAAGAATGCCCCTTTTTATACAACAGCAAACACCCACTGATGTTCCCAAGGACATCCCTGCAAGCTGTTGTGTTCGGAACCTCTCCCTCTATGACAGACTAGCCACATTTCCTTTCTGTAGGAACACATTTGCTTGGCTGCTCAGGGTCAGCAGACCCACCCAGACCTGGCACTTTGTCTCGCAAGAAATCTGATGGTCCAGCATGTCTTGGGCCGTGTTTCCTTGGATCATTTAGAGCCTAACGGGGGGAAAAAAAACCCCAAACCCTAAAAAATCCCCAGGGCTATGTCAAACCGGAACAAAGGAAAACTGCTTTCACTCTGGGAATGTAAGATAAACAAAGTTTGCTCCCAGGAGCTCACTGGGGGGATTGAATATAAACCTTTCTGAGATGCCTAGACCCAGATCCATTTTTTCTAACCACATATGGTCAGTCAAAATTGCAGTGTTTATGTACAGCCACAGCTCTCTGAAGCTAATTTTCATTCAGTCTGTGTATCTCAGAATAATGTGGTGTTCCTTCTTCCTCAGCTGTTGGCAGGGGGCTGTGGAGCATGGCAGCAATGAGTGCTGGACCTGGGAGTGAGCTCTGCTACTGCCCCTCAGGGAATCGCCCAAGAGCCGCGCCCTCCCCGGTTTGTGTGAACTGATTTGCTGAGTAATGCAATCTCCTTTGGAATGACATTCCTGTTCTAGATCAAGAACCAGACATGCATTCGTTAAATGACTTCCCCGAGGTCACATAGTAAGTGACTCATTGGCAGAGGCAAGAATTAACATGGTATCTTTAAATTCCAGCTTCCTAGACCCAATAGCCACTGATTTCTAGGGCTCTTCTCTTTCCTGTCCCAGACTTTATGCCCTTGCATGCTGAAGAATTTACCACACGTGCAATTTCCAAGGTGGCAATATCTGACAACGGCCAAGAAAATGAGATGCCTGTTCTTTGCTGCAGACATCTAGTGATATACAAAGAAGCTAAAGTTCTTCCTATTGCTTATCTTTTTGGAACGTTTTACCATGTTAGGCCCAAGCTGATGCAGTGCCAGGTCTCGTCTGTGCCCATGCCTCCAAAACTGTACATGCTCAAGGTGTTAATCTGTCCTCTAATGTTATTTTCTGTTTTTCTAGAAACATCTTTGCTGCAGTTTCCCTGAAATGGGAACACTCTGTCCATACCCAGTCTTGGTACAATAATCACTTGCAAAAAAACCCAGTGGGTGGGTTTTATAAATCCCAGTTCAGTGTTCAGCAAGGTATAACATCTGTTGTGATCAATATTTTAGAACAAGCCTCTTTGATTAAAAAGTTACAGTAAAGCCCTTTGCTTTGTACTGAATAGCTAAATAATTCACAGGACTGGCTGTAATCTCTCTAAGGTTCTTGCATTTCGAATTAAGAAGGAAATTCAGGGTAATTCTGTAGAGAGGTAGCACAGCCAGCTGGATCTCTGCTGTACTGGCAATTAAGTACTTTCCATTTTATAATGGCTCCTGAGGTATGCTGGACTCAAATCCGGCAAAAAAATTGGTCTCCTTTATCATCTGTTTCTGATGATAATCTGGTGGGTAAATGCCAGCAGTCAGGGCTGAAGAGTTTTTGGTTTGATAAGTTCACAGAGAGGGACTGTCGGGTGCGCGGCCACAGAGAGCACCGCAGATGGGGCATCGGTGTGAGCAGCACCTGCTGCCACAGGGGCACAGCCCGGCACTGCCCGGCACGGCACGCACAGCCCCGGGACAGCCCCAGGACAGCCCCGGGATAGCCCCGGGACAGCCCCGGGACAGCCCCAGGATAGCCCCGGGACAGCCCCGGGACAGCCCCAGGACAGCCCCGGGACAGCCCCAGGACAGCCCCGGGACAGCGCCGGGATAGCCCCGGGATAGCCCCGGGATAGCCCCGGGATAGCCCCGGGATAGCCCCGGGACAGCCCCGGGATAGCCCCGGGATAGCCCCGGGATAGCCCCAGGACAGCCCCGGGATAGCCCCGGGACAGCCCCAGGACAGCCCCGGGACAGCCCCGGGATAGCCCCGGGACAGCCCCGGGACAGCCCCGGGATAGCCCCGGGATAGCCCCAGGACAGCCCCGGGATAGCCCCGGGACAGCCCCGGGACAGCCCCGGGACAGCCCCGGGACAGCCCCGGGACAGCCCCGGGATAGCCCCGGGACAGCCCCGGGACAGCCCCGGGACAGCCCCGGGATAGCCCCGGGATAGCCCCGGGACAGCCCCGGGACAGCCCCGGGACAGCCCCGGGATAGCCCCGGGATAGCCCCGGGACAGCCCCGGGACAGCCCCGGGATAGCCCCGGGATAGCCCCAGGACAGCCCCGGGATAGCCCGGGAATCCTCTCTGTGTGTGTGTTCTCCTTGATTTCCAAGGAAATCAAGCTGGCTGGGAAGTGCTCTCTTTTTTCCCTGAGAGAATCTTGTCTGACCTTGATGACTTCTTGAAATTCCTCCTTTCTGGAAAGGAATGAGAATTTACCAAATAACAAATCAAACAAAAAAGGCCATAAGAAGCCAGATTTAATTATTTTTTTAAAGTTTCAGTGAAGAAGAAACAATGCAAAATAAATTAATGCATGTGCCTTCTTTTTGTGGCAACAGCACTTTGTGGATATTCCTGCTTGTGCATCTATTCCCTCTATTTTCATCCTCCCTGGTCTCATAATTTTGTTTGGCCCTCAGTCTTACAGAGGGTTGGTCTTGTGCTGCTGAGGTAATGATGGAAATTAGAAATGTGCTTGTCAAATCTGTGAGAATAGGGACAAACTGGCCCTTGGACTTCAGCCTCAAGGAACATCTCTGAGTTGGCCCAAAATGCAATGCAGTCCTGGGGCTCTAAATAGGAGGTCAGCTCAGCTGTGCCAGGTGGACTACACCCTTGTGTTTTTTACTGGGAATGTTTTGAAATATTTTCCTTATATTCTGCTTACTAGTATTCATACAATTCTATAAATGAAAATAAAGGAGGCTGGAGATATTCTCCCAATGTCTGTCTGTTTGATTAATCTGTGTGGTGCCATCTCTTTAGCTTCTTAACCTGATTTGTTCCAGACAGGAACTCACTGCAGGGTGAGATCACATTCATTCCATTTGTCACACCCAGGTGAGTGGCTGGGGCTGGCTCCAGCAGGGAGTTTTAATGCTCAGCTCCATCTCCTGTCTGGGATTGGATCACAAACCCCTCTATTGACCATGCTGAAGGTCTTGCAGAGAGACATCAAGTGTCACTGTGGATTGGTGCTGCAGGTGCTGAGGTGTGTGTGGGGCCATGAGCACCTGATGCCTTTGGCCAGGGCAGTTGGGATTTGAGAGCAAGGCTCTGCTTCTCATTATGTGTTACAAGCTGTCAGTGAGTTAAAGACACACAGGGGTTGATATCATCCCAGAGGAGGAAGATTTTAAGGAAGAAACCAAAAGGTCTTGTACTTCACTGTGTAACATAACCTGTCACTAGCTTATGGCCTGCTCAGGAGTGCTTGCTGGTGTGTGAGTGCAGGGGTGTGATCCCCAGAGATGGGTTGGGAATAAATCACTGGAGCACGTCATTTTGGTTTCTGCAGTGAGGATCTCTGTCAAGCTAAAAGCCAATTTCATTTCTTGGTGGTCTATAGTGAGAGTAGCATTTTGTCACTGGAAAGTGTTCTTCTGCAGAAGCCCCTTAATTGAGCCACCAGCTTCTAGAGAGGCAGGTGGTTACTTCAGGAGCAGAATGAAAACAGCTGTTGGGAAAGCTGTCATTTTCAAAATCTACCCAAACTTGATCATGGGAAACCCTGCTTTTACCACATTCTTTCAGAACTGCGTACTGAAACTATAAAGGATGCAGCTTTTGTGTAGTAGTTTTTAAAAATTTTAAGTCTTCCACATGGGTTTTCTTTGCTGCTGCCTCATCCCTGAGAGCTGATAGCATAAGGTCTTATCAAGAGCTACTGTTGGTGGCATGTAGAACTGCCAGGCCTTTCCTTCTGTCACTGTAGCCTGGAGATGCAGGAGTATGAAAGATTCAGCCCCCAAGGGGCCCTCACAGAAGCTGTGTTTCTGCACAGGCTGTCACTTGATGACACAAGACATTGCAAGTGTTTCTGCATCAGCACATCCTAAAAAGGGCTGTGCAGTGTGCTGGCTTCACCTCCACGCCTTGTGTGACTGTACAAACAGATCCTGTTGGTAAATTCCTGGGGGAAGTATGTGTGTGAGGGAGCAAGAGTGAGCCTTTTGAGTAGAAGAAGGTAATGAAGTTGTCAGATCACTTTCCCTGCAAATGAAAATTAGTTCACGGTGTTGACACATCCTGTTTCCCTTTAGAAATTTTATCACCATTCATCATTATGATCTCCATAATTTCTATTACCTGAGTTTTGGAAAAAGTGAAACTATTGGAAATCCAAGGTAGAATACTCCTGAAAGTAGTTTTGTACTGTAAACAAGCAAGGCAGGCTCGCACAGAGGAAAGGCAGTTCCCATGACAACGCTGAAAACCTTTCACCACTGGTTATCAACAGGAGAACATCTCCCCCAGCAAACCTGCAAAGGCAGGAGCTGAGTCCCCATCCTCTGTAAATCATCCTGCTGGGCTCTGATAACGCAGCACACGCAGCTCCACCTGCCAGGCACCCGCCTGAAAGAAGAGCAAATAAAGCCAAGGCACCAGTGGGTCGGATTTATGCAAAAGCAAAATTAAGCTCAACTGATGTTTCTACAATTCCTCCTGCTCTCCAGCTGAGGATCTCAACTTTTAATAATGAAAAGTCAAGCAAAAAATCCAGATCCTTTTCCAACCTGCTGAAGAGCCCATGTCGAGAGTCTCACACGGTCTCACATGATTTGTGTTTGTGTCAGGGCTGCAGCTGGACAACTCTGAACCTTAACAAAGCTTTTCAGACTGATTTTCTGGAAGCTGTGAGGAAAAAAAAAGGAATGTAAAGGAAATTATTTTTGTTTGAAAATCAGTTGAAATTTGAAATTTCCAGGTTGGCTGGAAATTCATTGTTTCCAGGAGTCCCAGCTCTTTGTTCCCTGGTCTCTTGGCATCACAAACCAGGTGTACCAATCCTGAAGGAATCTCAGCTGAGAAATCCCAAGTATGGGTGATGTTTGTAGCTACAGGAATGTGCATCTTACCTGTGGTGTGTGGGGCAAGAGGGGCACTGGGCTGGGCAAGCATCCCAAGAGCTTCTGACTCACTGCTTGCTCCTACTCCCAAGCTTAATCTTGGTCAACTTCTCACTCTTCCTCCTGCTTTTTCTGCTCTATGCTCTGCTGGCACCAGTCCGTGGGGCTGTGGATATCACAGAACAGGTACATTTATCTGTGTGCCATCACTGGTTGTGTAAGCTGCCCTGTGACCCCATGACAGCCTGCACATGGGGAGGCCTTTAAATCTGTCCTGCTTACAATGGCTGTTCTCCAGCACCCTGGTCTGTAGGGTACAAGAATCCTGGATTAATGGCAATATTTTTATATCGTCTTAAATTAACTTCCATTCTTGACCAGAGTATTTTACTTCATTACACAGGAATGTTAAATGCAGTATTTATCTGCAGAGCTATGCAATCTTACAACAATAAAAACATTTGATGCTGCTTAAGATTAAAGGGCTCTGGTTTCAAGAGCAGAAAGGATTTCTAGCTGGAAGAACCCAGCCCTTCAGTGCCCAGGTACCACATAGCAGGAACCTGAGTTTCCAGTTCATTTCCAGAAACATTTCTATTGCTGAAGTCACTGACCTTTGTGAGAAGGTCACTGGAGTGACAGACTGGTGCTGGTCCAGCAGGCACCTCCTGTGCTCCTCCTACTTCTGAGACCATATCCTCTCTACACTACAGATAATATCTTTGGTTTCAGCACCTGTGACCTGAGCTGAGAAAGAGGAGTGAGTGGGGTGTGCAGCTGTTCTTTACACATGTGCTACCCTATGAAGATTACTGAATTGGGAGTTGGGTCCTCAGGTGCAAGAGCTGGGATAGTGCAGTGTCTCCAGGAGTGGCTTTGGGCAGTCTAAGTGTTTCTAGGATCTCTGTCAGGACTGAGGTGAATATACATGACACATTTGGGAATTGCTCAAAGAACTTAGTGGGTGGGAGAGGAAGGAAAAGGGGATGGTAAGGATGCCTTTTTCTCCTATGCTCTCATACAGTGGAAAGCTGGTGACTGGAACTATTGAAATGCTTGTAATTGTCTCATTAGAGACAGAAAATGTGATTAAAAGGGATAGCAATCTCTCCCCAAATTCAAAACATTGCAGTCTATCTTTGAAAGCAATTTTGGCTATTAGCACAGGTGATAAAGTCCCAGAAATTGAACCAAATCTAATTGCTGTGTCAAACCACTAAGAAGAAGAAATGAGTTCCCTTCCAGGTGTCAGCAGACACATCTGCTGCGTGTGGAGGGAATGGGAGCGTGGGGTGGGGGCACAGGCAGCCCAGGTGGGAGCCCCTGAGGGTGGCACCCCAGGGAAGAGCAGAGGGCTCTGCCTCTGGCAGGGGGCTGCCCTGGGGCTGGGGGGCTGCAGAGCCCCTGGAGCAGCAGCCGGCGGAGCTGTCTGCGAACGGCATCGAGAGGGCACGAGCAGCCTGGCCGAGTGATCTCCCCCACAACAAGCAAATCACTCACTTATTTTTCATGTTTTGCTTAGATGTTGAAGTTTTAATTCCTCATCCAGGCAAAAAGAGCGTTCCTTATATTTGTCAGCACAGTTGAGATGTGTACAAGTGAGACAGTGGACAGAAGTTCCCACTCTCACACCATCAGTGTGACTCTTCCCTCTCTCCCTCTCTCCAGGCCAGAGGTGGCTTGGACAGCGGGGCCCCTTCTGTGCAGAACGAGTGACATTGCTCCAGGGCTGCAGTGAGCAGCCAGGGCAGGTGCAGTTAGTTCAGAGCTTTTGGTGCTCTTCAAGACTTTCAGAAAGGCCTTAAATTCTTCAGAGCCTTACAGAAACTACAAGAAATTTAGTTTTGTATTTCTCCGACTTTATGAGGTTGACCAAAATATTTGGCACATGAAGCTTGACTTTGACCCCTGGTGTATTTTCTTTGAGAGAAAATCTACAAAACTCTCCTCTCTTGTTCTCTCATTCAGTTGTACGTGGGGTCCATCTGGGACCAAAATGAAAAGCACTGAAGTGCAGAGGAAAAAAAAGAAATCTTCCTGGGTCTTCCTTACCCCATGACCAATGGAGCTGTTAGAGTTACTGGGGTGAAAGCAGTCCCTGTCCCTGGGTCACCCCAGGCTTAGTGCTGGCCCTGTGTCTCTGCTGGGAGAGGCTGGCTGATCCAACCTGTCCTTTTGTACCTCACCTGGGGCTCTGGTGATCAGGCTCTGGCAGCCAGAGGCCACCTCTGACATGTCCTGCTGTTCCTCTGCCAGGGGGGGTCAGGCAGGCCAAGAAACCCTGCCCAGAAAGCCATGAGTAAAGTATGAGAACTGGTGAAAGGGACCATCTTATGGTATCTGGCTGAGAGTTCACCTGTGTCACCATGGTCTCTAAGACCTCCTGTATCAGCTTTGCAGCCTGGACAGTGCTGAAGGAGATGGAAGGGAAGGAATCAACAAGGAAAGTAAAACAGCTATTTTTTTGTTTCATTTCCCAAGAAATAAGAGAAGATTTTTGCAGCTAATGAATTATTTCTGAAAACACTAGTAATAGCTGCAGGCAACATTAGCCTCAAGTTTCCCAATGAGCAGGAATCACTTATGTACCATTTTAAAATTCTAATGTATTTTCATTTGCTGTAGCTCAACTCTAACATGACTGGAGGTCTGGAAAGAGGCCAGAAGTAGCCATGTTTCCAGCAGATTACTCTCTCCTCAGATGAAGCAGTGGAAAGCAGTTCCTGCATCCTGTTGGAGCCTGGGGCTACCAATTATCTCAGCAGAGAGGCTCCAGAGCCCTTGGTTAGCGCTGGGGATGGGCGATTTCAACTAAGCAGAAAAATCGGTTGTGTCAGAGGTTAAATAGCTCTGCTGCTGCTTAAAAACAGGTTTGCTCTGGACTTCAGAGGCACTGGGGTTTCTGCCTTCTTTTCAAAGAAACCCTATAGCAAACCTGGAGGCAAAATCCAGCCAGGAATGTGGACTGGAATGTGGTGATCCATCAGCACATGATCCCCTCCCTGTCCCAGGGGGGCAGGTGATGGTTTGAAGTCCCACCTCCCACCCAGAGCTGAGGCTGGGGCACAGGGAAGAGGGAAGGTGCTGCTCTGGCAGAGTCTCCAGGGTTGGGCTGGCTTGCCATGGCACTGCTCAGTGACTGAGGGATGTATCATCTGAGAGAAAAAGAGGAACAGATGGTAGAGGGAGTTACAGTGGGAGGAAAACCCAATTAGAAGTCCCAGCATGGTTTGTGTTGGGGATATGGATCTTATACCTTAAGTAACAGCCAGGAAAAGAGAGATACCAGGCTTTGTCACCCATGGTGGAGAAAATTCTTGTTTCAAGCAGAGAATGATATGAAAAAAAAACTTTGGTAAAGCTTCTGGGAGATTCTTCTCTGAAGGGAGAGTGAATGAGGGAGATAATACAATAGGAGAGATGGACTTAGTGTATCCAGTGTGTGGACTCAGTATTCCAATAGAGGTTTTTTAGCTTCCCCATTCTGGAAGAGTGTTTAATAGTTAAAACAGCAGCCTGAGAGTTGGAAATCTGGGGAATATCCCAGATATTCCTCAGGGTATACCCCTGGGAATATCCCCAGCCCCTCCTGGCATCAGCACCTCGGCATCAGTCTTGAAGGGGGTCACTTGCATCCTGTTTTGGCCATTCAGAAGTCAATTTTCAGAAGCAGAGAGCATTCCATGGGCTGGAGTTGGGCAGTGGCACCTCTCAGCCTCAGCTGCTATAAAATCCCTCATTGCTGAGACAGAGTTTGCAACATAGGGATGGGGCTGTCTGGGAAACACTCCTCCCTGGGAGGGGGCCAAGCACTGGCTCTCGAACTCCAGACACTGTGAAAAGGCCAAAGACAGAACATTTCAAGCTCTCAGAGAGTGCTTAGGGGATGCTGGACTCAAATTCAGCTGTGACAGTGGCTGGGAGGGGGACAGTTCTGGCCAGCCTCACGGGCAGCTCTCTGTGTGCAGAGGGGGAGTGAACAGAGGGATGCAGCTGGCTGTGGTTTCACTTGCAAACACGAGCCCTGAGGTCCAGAAAGGCTCGAGCTGTGCTTTGCAGTGCTGCTGTGGCACTGCCCCCATGCCCCAGCCCTGCCCAACCCAGTCCTGGCACTGGTGCAGGTGATGCTCTGCAGGTGAACTGCACAGGGGTGCTGGGACTGACTGTCCATGGGAGGGCAAGGAACAGGGACTGAGCAAGAAAAAGTGAGAGATTTCTGGTTTTCTTCTCCAATAAAAGGGCTATGGAATGAAATAAAAATAATTTCTGAATAACATGAGATATGGAAAAATTAATGTATTTTTGCTCATTCTTTTTCACTTTGTTTTTTTCCATTAAGTTATATTTCTACCTGGTGTTACACTGTTAATTACCTTTCTGAATACACCATATAGGTCTCAGATCACTGACTAACGTTGATAAATCATTCTTTTGAAACAGATAACGTGTTTTCTGAGTGGTGCTCAGGAACAAAGGCTCAGAGCTAAGTGCAGGACCAGAGCTCAGGCATTCCCAGGCCTCACGGTTACGTTATGACCAAATCAACCTAGAAACTCACAGATGCAGCCCTGGTGGAAAGGACTGCCCAGCCTTAAAGCTTTTTGCTCTCTGTAGAGAAGTCCAAGAAATGCTGTTTGGTGAGTTTATTCTGGAACTTATGAGAGTATCAGTTGCACAGACTTTACCTGATGTAGGCATATATTAATAAGACTGCAACACATTATGGGGTGCTTAATATCCTGGAAGTCCTCTTGAAATACCTCAGTGTCTATAAAATCTTCCTGCAGCTCAGGGTATTGCCCAGCATATTCCATTTCAGGTTCCACCCCTCCACCCTGACACCAGAATAGCAAAAGTATTTAGTCGGGAAGTCGGCACTTACGAAATCCTTCCTTCACTTTCTCTTCATTTCTGTTACATAAATTCTGTATTTCCTGGAATAGAGGCTCTGAACTGCTGAACTCAGTCTGAAGGCAACCCAGATAATGAGCTCATTTACATTAATAAGAAATCAACTGTTCCTTTTTGCTGGATTCCCAAGGGAGCAGCTGGTGGTCTGCTTTTTCCATGCAGCCATTCTCCTCCATACTGAAATGCCTCAGAAACATTTGTTTGCCTGAAAATGTTACTGGAGACCAAAATAGCTGATGTGAAAATCAAATAGAGAAAGCCATGGATTGTTCTGGTCAATTAGACCTTTGGGAAGTGGTCAGATAGTTTGTATATAATTCAATAGCTGTATTCAAGCCTCATGGCTCTTAATTTACACTTTCTCATGCCTGGATCATTTCACTGTCCCCAAGCATTTGCCTCTCCACTGTTCTGGACAATGCTAGAAGCTGAATCACTGTGTGGTTCATTATAAGACTAATTATAATAAAGGCATGAAAACAGCATTTTACATTATATAATTTTGGGTTTACACATAGACCAATTCATTTTATCTTCAATTATTACTAACTGCATCTGCCAATTAGAAAAATGGTACCAGGTACAGAAAAGTGTAAACTATTATAATTTTTTAATATCTAAATCTATTTTCTATAGATTTAGATATCTTTTATATATCTATATATCTATATACATACATATCTATAGATATGTATCTATAAAACTAATAGATATATAAATAAATGTTTATAGATGTATAGATACTGATAAAAAAAGATAAAAAATCTAAAATAATTCTATTAGCAATGTGGGTTAATTGTTTTATTATATAAGGATTAAGCTCAATGATGCAGTGTTGCACATATTTGCTTTTTTTTTTTCCAAGACTCAGGTTAATGCTCAGTACTTGTGTTTCCAGCCAGAAACCACAAACTTTCATTGCTGTAATGCATTAGTCTCAGCTTGTGCCTGGATGACTGAAAATGATACTCTGGGGCAAAGTTACCTCTAAATGCTCTTGCTTGCTTAATAATAATGATGTTGCATCTCTGAGTAGCCCAATTTCCTTGCAGAAAGTAGGAAGGAAGGTAAGTAAGTAGCAGGAGGCTGTATGGAAGAATCTAATTAATATTTTATAAATATCTTGTAAATTATATATATTATTACTTTCTCTTCTGAAATTATCAAAATATATTGAAAATCTGACCCTTTTCTCATGTTTATCTGTACTGAAATGCCTAAAGATCCTCTTTGGGTTTGGTGCCACAGGATGATGTTAGATGGGAGTAGAAACCCTCCCTGGAGAGGGCAGAGACAGCCCAAGCGAGGGCTGTGCTGCACTTTCAGCCCAACCTCCAGCACTGCAGGCCGAGTTTATTTCTGGGAAAACTCTGCTGGGTTTATTGAAGAAAGAATTCAAAGTGCACAGATCAGTGCCCATGGCTGATCTTTGTCCTGCTGGGAGATGGGATGAGCCCCAGCAGTGCTTGGGGAGCTGCTGGGACTCAGTGCCTTGACTTGGGTGTGCACTCCCTCGCCAGATGCTTTTGTTTGATTACAGCTTGGGATCGTTGGCTGTCTCCTGGCTCGGTGTCAGGCAGACATCACCTTGCTCTGGGTGCTCAAATAACAGATATTGTGGGTTTCTAGGTGGTTTAGAGGACGGTGTGCAACAAAGAAACAAAAAGATTCCTAGTTCAACCTAAATAAGAGCAATCAAAGGAAAGTCCATTCAGGTGGTAAAGAAGAGCTGGTGAGGTTATTTCTGACAGAGCCAGAGAGACTAGGTACCTGAAACTGTGGGCTGGAGAAGGAGGAAAGGAGTGAAAAAGCTCCTGCATTTCACTGATCTGTACAAAACCTGGAAATGCTCAGGTGTTGGTAGAAAAAGAAATGCACAGGTGATGGCCCCAGTAACTTCTGGCAGCTGGTGCTGAGCTGCCACTGGAGACTGAGCTGGGGGTCCCTGTTTTCCACAGGGGTGACTTTAACCTGCTCCAGTCAGTGCCTTGGCT